>NC_084571.2:41590000-41637500 GCF_033978685.3 Nerophis lumbriciformis | reverse complement strand
AAAAATTCAGTGTATAAAATTGAGTGTATAAAAATTAGTATAAAAATTGAGTGTATAAAAATTTGTGTATAAAAGTGTATAAAATTCAGTGTATAAAAATTCAGTGTATAAAAATGAGTGTATAAAATTCAGTGTATAAAAATTAGTGTATAAAAATTAGTGTATAACATTCAGTGTATAAAATTTAGTATAAAAATTGAGTGTATAAAAATTGAGTGTATAAAAATTAGTATAAAAATTGAGTGTATAAAATTCAGTGTATAAAAATTAGTGTATAAAATTCAGTGTATAAAAATTCAGTGTTTAAAAGTGTATAAAAATTAAGTGTATAAAAATGAGTGTATAAAATTCAGTGTATAAAAATTCAGTGTATAAAATTCAGTGTATAAAAATTCAGTGTATAAAAATTAAGTGTATAAAATTCAGTGTATAAAAATTCAGTGTATAAAAATTAAGTGTATAAAAATGTGTATAAAATTCAGTGTATAAAAATGAGTAAAAATTCAGTGTATAAAAATGAGTATAAAATTCAGTGTATAAAAATTCAGTGTATAAAATTCAGTGTATAAAAATTCAGTGTATAAAAATTAAGTGTATAAAATTCAGTGTATAAAAATTCAGTGTATAAAAATTAAGTGTATAAAAATGTGTATAAAATTCAGTGTATAAAAATGAGTAAAAATTCAGTGTATAAAAATGAGTATAAAATTCAGTGTATAAAAATTAGTATAAAAATTCAGTGCATAAAAATGAGTGTATAAAATTCAGTGTATAAAAATTAGTATAAAAATGCAGTGTATAAAATTCAGCGTATAAAAATTCAGTGTATAAAATTCAGTGTATAAAATTCTGCGTATAAAATTCAGTGTATAAAAATTCAGTGTATAAAAGTGTATAAAAATTAAGTGTATAAAAATGAGTGTATAAAATTCAGTTTATAAAAATGAGTATAAAAATTCAGTGTATAAAAATGAGTGTATAAAATTCAGTGTATAAAATTGAGTATAAAAATTAGTGTATAAAATTCAGTGTATAAAAATTAGTATAAAATTCAGTGTATAAAAATTCAGTGTATAAAAATGAGTGTATAAAATTCAGTGTATAAAAATTAGTATAAAAATGCAGTGTATAAAAATGAGTGTATAAAATTCAGTGTATAAAAATGAGTGTATAAAATTCAGTGTATAAAAATGCAGTGTAAAAAAAATGAGTGTATAAACATTGAATGTCAATCAAGTGACGAAAGTGTCATAGTGAAGATTGATGATCGCTCATTTTAATGCCCGGCTGGCGATCGACGTAATGGGCACCCCTGATTTCCATCCATCCATCCATTTTCTACCGCTTGTCCCTTTCAGGGTCGCGGGGGGTGCTGGAGCCTATCTCAGCTGCATTCGGGCGGAAGGCAGGGGCACCCCTGATTTATATAATTGAATTAAAATTGCATTGCCACATTAGCATATCTTGTGACCATAAATATCATTTTAAAAGACAGTTCAGTGAGTTTCCTCAGAATGTGTGACAGAAAGGGCTTTATTGTACAGTCGAGTACATGTGAGCCAGCACTGCACGCTGGAGGTCCTGAGAAGAGACCATCACACATCATGGCCATCAAACAAGTGGCCCTGTGTAATTGAAACCTTTTAAAACTAGGAAATAGACAACAAAGCAGGAAACATTTGTAATTCCATTTAGTTCCTGTTTAAAATAAAAGGAGCATTGGTTCAATTGTGTGAGTTAAAGGATTTGAAATGAAACATTGAAAGTGTTCTACAGCCTGGGGGACTCGTACAACACCACTTTTCTATGTTTGCAAATGAAAGACAAAAAGTTTGAATGGATTCTTTTCAAGTACCTTGTGACTTTGTCCTCGCCGCTCTTCTATAAATACATCAAGTTGTGGTTGGACACGGCCAAACCAGCTGGAAGTGTCCCAGTTGGACTCCAGGGTTGAGATCAGGAAAAAGCTCCACAGGAAGCCGTGATCCACATGAAGTGAGCGCAGCTGCGGACATTTGACAACAGAGTGCTTAGCTTTAGTGGACATTTGACAACAGAGTGCTAGCTGATCATTCGGCAAATGGACTGCAGGGAGGGGAAGTCCTCGTTGTCCTTCATGTGCAGTGTCTTGTGGGAGTTGAAGTCTTTAGGAGCCAGCACCTGTCTGCAGGTGGGACACACCTGGCAGTCCAGGTCAGCGCTGGTGTTTGCCTGCATGCTGGGCGTCTGCCAAGCGTTCTTTTTGTTCTTGTTTTTCTTCCCTCCTGCCGTCCCAGACTGCTTCTCCTGAGCCTTGCAGTCCCCGTGAGCCGTGAGGAGCTCCTGCTGCTTGGCGGTGTCCGGCAGCAGCACCAGCAGCTCCTTGAAGATGTGCTGGAAGTCGTCTCCCAGCAGGTCCTTGCAGCTGTGGTGGTAGTGGGCGGCTGGTAAAACCCCCTGGCAACACAAGAGTCCATTCATCATCAAGTGCACCAAAACTCATTTTAAAAACATACCTGCCAACTTTTGAAATCAGAAAAACCTAGTAGCCAGGGTCCAAGGGCCACAGGCCCCGGTAGGTCCAGGACAAAGTCCTGGTGGAGGGTTCAGGGCTTCGCCCCCCGACGCAAAATGATTATTAGCATTCAGACAGGTTAAAATGTTGCTAAAACCATCACTTTTCTATCAGTCACAGTGACTTTTCAAAACAAAAATATTACAGCAAAAATCATATGGGTTGATTGACATGTTTATTCTGTAAGCTAACTTCAATAGTTTGAAATTATTTTGACAGTTAATGCCAGTTATCCTGTCAACCTTTCACAAGACTTCAATTTGTTAATTGAAAGTATAAACACTTTTTACAGTAAACAAATGGTAAAACAGTACTAAACAATTCCATTAAAAAAAAAATTGGTGTCATTATTAACTTTCTGTCCAAGCTTGTATAATCTACTGCCTTGTTCAATTGTAAAAAATATTCTGTGCCTAAAATTCACATTTCTATCACAATTATCATACTGTAAACATGGTAAGCTAACTTCATTAAAATTAATAGTCCTGTCAATAGCATGGAATTACAATTCAAATGTAGTTTTTTTGTAAGCCTTTCAAAAGAATTCAAAATATGAAAAATGAATGAAAATTAATTGAAGCCATCAGACACTTGAAAAGTGGCACATCACATCTCTAATGTAATCATTTGAACTTTTCAACAGAAATAGCACTGCAAAAATATTAAGGACATACTTCTGTATTTTGGTAGTTATGCTGTCAACATTTAACAAGATTTCTTCAACTTGGACTTGAAAGCATAAATAGTATAAACACTTTTAACAGTATAACAGTACTAAACAATTCCAATAGATAACATTGGTGTCATTACCTTTTTGTGGCTAAAATCCAAATTTATTCTATCAGATTGATCATACTGCAAAAATGATATGGTAACTTTATGATAAGTTTACTTGAAGTGGCATAAAACACTGAAAGTGATTGTTCCTATAACCCCTTTGTTTCAAATGTTTGTTCCACTTGTGGCAGTCGGGCACCAGCATACCGTCTTTGACAACTTGAAGTGGCATAAAACACTGAAAGTGATTGTTCCTATAACCCCTTTGTTTTAAATGTTTTATGCCACTTCAAGTTGTCAAAGACGTGCTGTGAAATACAGCCGACAGGATTGCGCACCAAACACGAAGCAAGGCCAAAGTGCATGCATGGTGCAGGAGAACAAAGGACTTCTTTCATTTAAGGTTTGTGATAAACCATCAAACTCATTCGTTAAAAGGACTCTATAGTAATATAAAGTGAGTTTTTCTGGACATTATCATGCAAGAAAAGTTTATTTTTGGGACCGCGATCACCGCGTAATGATTTTTAAAGGTTGCATTACAAACATTTAACTGTCCCATGTGATCAGCCAGTGCGATTGGAAGTCCATGCTCAATTATTGCCTCCGTAAATAAAACTTCGGCATTTATCACATCCAAAGAATCTGTTTGGGCGACGAAAAACGTTGAAAGTTTTCCACTTGTATCGCTAGCAACGGCATTAGACTTGTGTTTTTTTGTCCCAACGTGGTCTTTTACATCGCTAATTCCTCCGTGTCCGATCGAAAAATCTTGTCTGCACAAGGTGCAATTCGCCTAGTTTTCACCCTTTTTTTTTTAAATGAATGAAAAACCGTATTTTTTATCACTGCAACCGTAACCCGGAATAGGTTGATGAAAACCGTTCTAATTACGGGAAAACCGGAGTAGTTGGCAGGTATGTAAAAATGTTATCTCTTTAAAAACACGCTGTAAATAAATGCATATCCTCTGAAAGTATGTCTTCAAATAGCCATGCACTTTTTAATCACGATACAATTAAGAAATTAATCAAACTATTTTATGGAATAATAGACTTAGACTTAGACTTATAAACAAACACCATACTAGAAATGGCAATGATGCATGTGTTCGGAAATGGCTGATGGACTTACACATTTCAGATGAAAGAGACATATCATGGAATGATGTTTGGAAAAATGCCAATAAGCCCTTTAGAAGCTTTAAAGATAAACTGAGTCAATTTAAGATCTTGAAGAGATTGTATTTGACATCTTCTCAGCTGTTTAAAATTGGTGCGGTAGATAGCAAGTTATGTATGAAGTGTCGGGAATGTCAGAGAACAAAAGAGTTATGGTTGCAAACAAGAAAAGATTCCTTAATATAAACATCCCAATGACTGCAAACTTGTATTCTTGGGCATCTCCATCCATTTAGTAATGTGTCATCAAAGAGTAAAAATGCATTTCTTTCAATATGCATCATAACAAAAAGGGTAATATTTAAAAAAAAAATGGATAGATGTTGATAGTCCAACATTCTGACTGGTATACACACATAATATATAAGTAAACTTAGATTGATTGATCTTACATAATGAATATAAATGATATACAGGTAAAAGCCAGTAAATTAGAATATTTTGAAAAACTTGATTTATTTCAGTAATTGCATTCAAAAGGTGTAACTTGTACATTATATTTATTCATTGCACACAGACTGATGCATTCAAATGTTTATTTCATTTAATTTTGATGATTTGAAGTGGCAACAAATGAAAATCCAAAATTCCGTGTGTCACAAAATTAGAATATTACTTAAGGCTAATACAAAAAAAGGATTTTTAGAAATGTTGGCCAACTGAAAAGTATGAAAATGAAAAATATGAGCATGTACAATACTCAATACTTGGTTGGAGCTCCTTTTGCCTCAATTACTGCGTTAATGCGGCGTGGCATGGAGTCGATGAGTTTCTGGCACTGCTCAGGTGTTATGAGAGCCCAGGTTGCTCTGATAGTGGCCTTCAACTCTTCTGCGTTTTTGGGTCTGGCATTCTGCATCTTCCTTTTCACAATACCCCACAGATTTTCTATGGGGCTAAGGTCAGGGGAGTTGGCGGGCCAATTTAGAACAGAAATACCATGGTCCGTAAACCAGGCACGGGTAGATTTTGCGCTGTGTGCAGGCGCCAAGTCCTGTTGGAACTTGAAATCTCCATCTCCATAGAGCAGGTCAGCAGCAGGAAGCATGAAGTGCTCTAAAACTTGCTGGTAGACGGCTGCGTTGACCCTGGATCTCAGGAAACAGAGTGGACCGACACCAGCAGATGACATGGCACCCCAAACCATCACCCAACCATGCAAATTTTGCATTTCCTTTGGAAATCGAGGTCCCAGAGTCTGGCGGAAGACAGGAGAGGCACAGGATCCACGTTGCCTGAAGTCTAGTGTAAAGTTTCCACCATCAGTGATGGTTTGGGGTGCCATGTCATCTGCTGGTGTCGGTCCACTCTGTTTCCTGAGATCCAGGGTCAACGCAGCCGTCTACCAGCAAGTTTTAGAGCACTTCATGCTTCCTGCTGCTGACCTGCTCTATGGAGATGGAGATTTCAAGTTCCAACAGGACTTGGCGCCTGCACACAGCGCAAAATCTACCCGTGCCTGGTTTACGGACCATGGTATTTCTGTTCTAAATTGGCCCGCCAACTCCCCTGACCTTAGCCCCATAGAAAATCTGTGGGGTATTGTGAAAAGGAAGATGCAGAATGCCAGACCCAAAAACACAGAAGAGTTGAAGGCCACTATCAGAGCAACCTGGGCTCTCATAACACCTGAGCAGTGCCAGAAACTCATCGACTCCATGCCACGCCGTATTAACGCAGTAATTGAGGCAAAAGGAGCTCCAACCAAGTATTGAGTATTGTACATGCTCATATTTTTCATTTTCATACTTTTCAGTTGGCCAACATTTCTAAAAATCCCTTTTTTGTATTAGCCTTAAGTAATATTCTAATTTTGTGACACACGGAATTTTGGATTTTCATTTGTTGCCACTTCAAATCATCAAAATTAAATGAAATAAACATTTGAATGCATCAGTCTGTGTGCAATGAATAAATATAATGTACAAGTTACACCTTTTGAATGCAATTACTGAAATAAATCAAGTTTTTCAAAATATTCTAATTTACTGGCTTTTACCTGTATATGAATGATCCCCTCCACTTGGTACATTGAGAAGTAGCTGGCCTGCAGAAAAAGAATGAGCACCCCTGGTCTGGTGCATCTTCATCGTTGTCTTTTCCATATTCCCACTTAGCTATATATTTTTTTCCTGCTTCTATTGGCCACTGAATTTTTGTACAACCTACCAGCCTTTTTTTAAATTTTTTATATTTAGCTAAATTGTGATTTTTTTTGGTGTAAATACTTCTGATATATTGACGTACATTAGTGTTGTGTTAGTGACACACTGCAAAAACTGAAATCTAAGTAAGATGAAATAACTCAAATAAGGGTGATATTTGCTTATTTTCTGTCTGATAAGATAATTCTTCTCACTAAGCAGATTTTATGTTAGAGTGTTTTACTTGTTTTAAGGGTTTTGGCCCTAAATGATCTCAGTAAGATATTACAGCTTGTTGCTGAGATTTGATGAGCTATATTGAGTAAAACATGCTTGAAACTAGAATATCAAGTGTTGCAAAGCTGTGTCATCAACACTCACAAGTACAAAAATACCTTTTTAAAGTAATAATTTCTTATTTCAAGCATGTAAAAAAAAAAAAGTCATGATTTTGACACAATTGTGTCTCATAATTAAAACAGATGACAGCCAAATGGACTTTGCTGTTTTATTTTCAACGAACCAATAGAACATACCTACTCATATAGTAGTACACTTGTTATTAGTGAGAATATACTTATTTTAAGGTATTTTTGGGTTCATTGAGGTTAGCTAATTGTACTTGTTTTGGAAAGTCTTGACAAGCCAAATTTTCTTGTTCTATTGGCAGATAATTTTGCTTAGTTCAAATAAAATACCCCTCATTTTTGTATTTTTTTTCCTTCTTGTTTTTGAACACTGACTTTTTACAGTGCACAAGTACCTGTCTGAATTGTGCAGAGTAGTTTTTGAACTGATTGAACTTGGACTCGTCATTGTGGAGGTACTTCTTAATAGACTGGATCAGCTCCAGGTTCCTCTGGTGGAAGTCCTCGGGCACCAGGTAACCCCCGTCCGGAGCCTTGGGGGCTCTGTGAGAGGAGAAACAATTAGTTTTCAGCACAAAGATGATGAATAGAGCTTGAATTTGGGAATGGCTCACAAGTTGACTGCTGGCTCGACAACATTACTGTTGAAGGGTGTCCCAGTGAAGCCGGGTGGGGGCTTCGTGGCTTGGAGTCCCAGGCCAGGTGGAGGGGGGTGCACCGTGGTGGACGGTGCAGGAGCTGAGGACTTTGTTGGGAAGGACATCTTGAACCCTGCAATGCAAACAGAATGAAATAACACTGATGACATCGGTTTGTTTTTATGACATTTAAACTTTATAAAAACAATAAGGGGGAATACAAATGATGAATCAGTGAGTTTTCAATTGACGTTGACTTTCAACAGCAGACATTTTGTTTTAGTGTATGATTACTTCTTCCTGTTCCTTGGGAATGCTGCCTACATACTAACTAGGTTTGATTCCCACCTGCTTCACGGGAAGTGTAAAGGGTATGAGTTTTCGACGGTGGCCTATGCGTGACAATGTCTAACACACATACAATCCACCAAAACAAATCAAATACAGGGAAAACACAACGGAAGTACGATGAAACTGAAAGCTAGCAATGGAGGGCTAAGTTGGATAAAATTTAATAAATAAATATTTTAATGTATCATTAATATATTAAATCATGAACAAATGAAATCAATACTTGATATAATTGTAAAATAATTAAGTAATTTCATTAAATTAATGACACATTTGCTAACCACATGTGTATCTAATTCTAATGAATTAATGACACATTTAAGTATTTAGATTTATTCCATGAATTAAAATAGATTCTTTGTTCTTTTAATGTGTCATTACTGTATCAAATCATTAAATCATGAACAACTTATAGCAATTAATTAAATCATAAAACCAACAATTGATCAAGTAAATGTAATTTTACATTCAATAAATTAATGACACATATTTCATTTCAATTGACACATTTAAGTAATTACTCAAAGATGTATTTATTTATTAATATTTTCCCATTTGGCCCTCCATAGTTGGAATGCTCCCAGAGTTGCCAGGTCTGAGAAGGATACACAAATACATAAGCGGGAGGCTTAGAAGAAAGTTGGGGGAGTAAAAAGGTATATTATTTATTATATTATAATTGAATTAGTTCTCCATGTATTGCATGTGTTGTGGATGTTGAATTACCGTATTTTTCGGAGTATAAGTCGCTCCGGAGTATAAGTCGCACCGGCCGAAAATGCACAATAAAGACGGAAAAAAACATATACCGTACAGGTAAAAGCCAGTAAATTAGAATATTTTGAAAAACTTGATTTATTTCAGTAATTGCATTCAAAAGGTGTAACTTGTACATTATATTTATTCATTGCACACAGACTGATGCATTCAAATGTTTATTTCATTTAATTTTGATGATTTGAAGTGGCAACAAATGAAAATCCAAAATTCCGTGTGTAACAAAATTAGAATATTACTTAAGGCTAATACAAAAAAGGGATTTTTAGAAATGTTGGCCAACTGAAAAGTATGAAAATGAAAAATATGAGCATGTACAATACTCAATACTTGGTTGGAGCTCCTTTTGCCTCAATTACTGCGTTAATGCAGCGTGGCATGGAGTCGATGAGTTTCTGGCACTGCTCAGGTGTTATGAGAGCCCAGGTTGCTCTGATAGTGGCCTTCAACTCTTCTGCGTTTTTGGCTCTGGCATTCTGCATCTTCCTTTTCACAATACCCCACAGATTTTCTATGGGGCTAAGGTCAGGGGAGTTGGCGGGCCAATTTAGAACAGAAATACCATGGTCCGTAAACCAGGCACGGGTACATTTTGCGCTGTGTGCAGGCGCCAAGTCCTGTTGGAACTTGAAATCTCCATCTCCATAGAGCAGGTCAGCAGCAGGAAGCATGAAGTGCTCTAAAACTTGCTGGTAGACGGCTGCGTTGACCCTGGATCTCAGGAAACAGAGTGGACCGACACCAGCAGATGACATGGCACCCCAAACCATCACCCAACCATGCAAATTTTGCATTTCCTTTGGAAATCGAGGTCCCAGAGTCTGGAGGAAGACAGGAGAGGCACAGGATCCACGTTGCCTGAAGTCTAGTGTAAAGTTTCCACCATCAGTGATGGTTTGGGGTGCCATGTCATCTGCTGGTGTCGGCCCACTCTGTTTCCTGAGATCCAGGGTCAACGCAGCCGTCTACCAGCAAGTTTTAGAGCACTTCATGCTTCCTGCTGCTGACCTGCTCTATGGAGATGGAGATTTCAAGTTCCAACAGGACTTGGCGCCTGCACACAGCGCAAAATCTACCCGTGCCTGGTTTACGGACCATGGTATTTCTGTTCTAAATTGGCCCGCCAACTCCCCTGACCTTAGCCCCATAGAAAATCTGTGGGGTATTGTGAAAAGGAAGATGCAGAATGCCAGACCCAAAAACGCAGAAGAGTTGAAGGCCACTATCAGAGCAACCTGGGCTCTCATAACACCTGAGCAGTGCCAGAAACTCATCGACTCCATGCCACGCCGCATTAACGCAGTAATTGAGGCAAAAGGAGCTCCAACCAAGTATTGAGTATTGTACATGCTCATATTTTTCATTTTCATACTTTTCAGTTGGCCAACATTTCTAAAAATCCCTTTTTTGTATTAGCCTTAAGTAATATTCTAATTTTGTGACACACGGAATTTTGGATTTTCATTTGTTGCCACTTCAAATCATCAAAATTAAATGAAATAAACATTTGAATGCATCAGTCTGTGTGCAATGAATAAATATAATGTACAAGTTACACCTTTTGAATGCAATTACTGAAATAAATCAAGTTTTTCAAAATATTCTAATTTACTGGCTTTTACCTGTATACGTCGCACTGGAGTATAAGTCGCATTTTTGGGGAAATTTATTTAATAAAATCCAACACCAAGAATAGACATTTGAAAGGCAATTTAAAATAAATAAAGAATAGTGAACAACAGGCTGAATAAGTGTACGTTATATGAGGCATAAATAACCAACTGGTATGTTAACGTAACATATTATGGTAAGAGTCATTCAAATAACTATAACATATAGAACATGCTATACGTTTACCAAACAATCTGTCACTCCCGATCGCTAAATCCCATGAAATCTTTTTTCCTCGGTGTCGCCTCTGGTATGTGCCCCGCTAGCGTCCTTTCTTTCTGCTGCTCGATTGCTGTTCTCTGCTGCATATTTCACTACGTCCAGCTTGTAATCTGCAATATATGATTTCCTTTTCGGTGCCATTTTAGTTCAGTCCTTCTCAGTTTTTATAAGTTACCGCGATTGTTGATGTGATCCATTTTAATAGCTCCGGCAGTATCGTATAGCATATAGCAGTTAGCATATCACGGCCCACAATGCACTTCTGCCATGACTCGCCCCCGCCGAATTGGTTGGCGTGTGAGTGACGATTGAGAACATTTTCTTCGTCGCTCACACGAATGAGATAAATAATATTATTTGATATTTTACAATATGTTAATAATTTCACACATAAGTCGCTCCTGAGTATACGTCGCACCCACGGCCAAACTATGAAAAAAACGTCGACTTATAGTCCGAAAAATACGGTAGTTCTCCCTGTATCGCATGTGTTGTGGATGTTGAATTAGTTCTCCCTGTATCGCATGCGTTGTGGATGTTGAATTAGTTCTCCCTGTATCGCATGCGTTGTGGATGTTGAATTAGTTCTCCATGTATCGCATGTGTTGTGGATGTTGAATTAGTTCTCCCTGTATCGCATGCGTTGTGGATGTTGAATTAGTTCTCCCTGTATCGCATGCGTTGTGGATGTTGAATTAGTTCTCCATGTATTGCATGTGTTCAGAGGTGGGTAGTAACGTGCTACATTTACTCCGTTACATCTACTTGAGTAACTTTTGGGATAAATTGTACTTCTAAGAGTAGTTTTAATGCAACATACTTTTACTTTTACTTGAGTATATTTATAGAGAAGAAACGCTACTTTTACTCCGCTACTTTTATCTACATTCAGCTCGCTACTCGCTACTAATTTTTATCGATCTGTTAATGCACGCTTTGTTTGTTTTGGTCTGTCAGACAGACCTTCATAGTGCCTGCGTTTCAACAAATGCAGTCACTGGTGACGTTCACTCCGTTCCACCAATCAGATGCAGTCACTGGTGACGTTGAACCAATCAAACAGAGCCAGGCGGTCACATGACCTGACTTTAACAAGTTGAAAAACTTATTGGGGTGTTACCATTTAGTGGTCAATTGTACGGAATATGTACTGTACTGTGCAATCTACTAATAAAAGTTTCAATCAATCAATCAAAAGTGTGAAGGAAAAAAGACCCTTTTTTATTTCAACCGTACATCCCGTCAAAAGCCTAAAGACTGACTGCACAGTTCCTGTCTTGACAATAAAAGTGGCGCTCCATCGCGCCTGCGCTTTCAAAACAAGAGTCTCCGAAAGCCAGCGCAAACAAGCTAGCAAGCTACGGAGTTTGCCGCCGATGTATTTCTTGTAAAGTGTATAAAAACGAATATGGAAGCTGGACAAATAAGATGCCAAAAACCAACCACTTTCATGTGGTATTAGACAGAAAGGAGGAACTTTTTTTCTCCTCCATTTGAAAACGTGGACGCTATCATCACTACTGTCTGATTACAATCAATGCAAGTCATCAGAATCAGGTAATACACCAACTTATATTCTTGTCTTCATGAAAGAAAGGAATCTATATGTTAAACATGCATGTATATTCATTAAAACACCTTTTAACATGTAAACAAAAACGGCAAAATAAATAAATATAAATTATATACTGTATATATATATATATGTGTGTATATATATATATATATATATATATATATATATATATATATATATGTATATGTATATATATATAAATGTGTGTATATATATATATATATATATATATATATATATATATATATATATGTATATATATATAAATGTGTGTATATATATATATATATATATATATATATATATATATATATATATATATGTGTGTGTGTGTGTGTGTGTGTGTGTATATATATATATATATATATATATATATATATATATATATATATATATATATATATATATATGATATGTGTGTGTATGTTACTCATCAGTTACTCAGTACTTGAGTAGTTTTTTCACAACATACTTTTTACTTTTACTCAAGTAAATATTTGGGTGACTACTCCTTACTTTTACTTGAGTAATACATCTCTAAAGTAACAGTACTCTTACTTGAGTACAATTTCTGGCTACTCTACCCACCTCTGCATGTGTTGAATTAGTTCTCCATGTATCGCATGTGTTGTGGATGTTGAATTAGTTCTCCCTGTATTGTATGCGTTGTGGATGTTGAATTAGTTCTCCATGTATTGCATGTATCGTGGATGTTGAATTAGCGTTGAATTAGTTCTCCATGTATTGCATGTGTTGTAGATGTTTCCGCGTGTTTGCCCCAGCGTAGTGTTTAGTGTTCCCTATAAACTGTTCCAGAGTACACATGAGCATAACAAACTAATGTGTTGTGTTATACCTGGAGGTGGTTTCCTAGTCATGAGGGCAGGGAATTCTTCGTCTTGTTGAACAGGAGAATCAGCTTTGGGACGCGTTGGTGTCTCCTTGCTAACAACCGGCGGTGAGGTTTCATGGAAGCCATTGAGCAACTGGCTCTGTGCCGCCAGCACCACCGCAGGACTGGGGGGTTTGCTCCTTGTTTTTTGAGGAACGTTCTCCTTTTGAGTCACGCTTTCTACCGATGTTGTCTTAGCAGGCGCCTGACTCCCTGATGCTGAAGAGTTACAAGTAGAGGCGGTGTTGTTTTGCTTTTTCTTCTTGCTTGCTTTCCAAGTAGGGGTTTCAGTGATAGGCGTCAGGGTCGGAGGGCTGGTGGTCACAGAGGAAGGCTTGCCCCCTCCTTTTACAGTCAGCAAAGATGAGATGTCCAACATGGTGGGCACCGAGCGGAACTCCTGCTGCGTCATTCCTGTTCTCTCGTCATCGGAGGAAGGAGGCGTGCGTGTGGACGCCGCCTTTCCGTTTTCCCCTACTTTCTTTTTCCTCCTTGAAGATGAAGATGTGATGGAGGTGAGGGGCTGGGGGCCGGAGGATGCTGAGGTGGGTTGAGGCGGGAGTCTGGGGGAAGAGGCGGGCTGAGCTGTGGGCCGAGCTGGAGCACTATGAGCGGACCAGGCAGACTTGGAGCCAGCTGCAGATCTAAGGGGTCGCACTTTGGACACAAGGGCAGGGAAATCCTCTTGGAAAGACGACAACTTCTTGGGTTGGGCGGGGTAAGATGGAGTCATGGGGGCCGAAGAAACATGAGCTACTGAAAGGCTGGGGAAGTCATCTTCCTTCAGGGTCCTTGGAGGCTGTGGAACCACTGGTGGGGCTGACTTTACACTGGAAACCAAACATAAAAAGAATATCAAGCTTGTCATTGATTTTAGGTTGGTGCCGTGTATCATTTTCTCACATGGCAAATGGAGCTGTGGCACCCAAAGCTGGAAACTCATCTTCCTCCTCTTTGGGACTGGAGCTCTTCATGGTCTTCACTAGGACAGATGACAATGAAAGTGTCAGATCAGTTTTGGGTTTAAACCCAAAAGTGATGTTATGTACAGGACAATTACTTATTGGAATCCACTTCCACAATATCTGATATCAGTCAGCAGCAGAGTGGGTTTTAGGAATAGACTAAGAGGAGAAGTATTGCGGAAAGAGATTATTCTAGATTGTACCTAATGTTATGACTGGTTTTATTGATTATTGACTATTTTATTGATTATGGGACGAGCAGTAGAAAATGGATGGATGGTACTTTTTCGTCACTTATTGTTTGTCTTTGGTACACTAATGCAGTGTTTTTCAACCTTTTTTGAGCCAAGGCACATTTTTTGCGTTGAAAAAATGCGGAGGCACACCACCAGCAGAAATCATTAAAAAAACGAAACTCAGTTGACAGTAAAAAGTCGTTGTCACAATTGTTGGATATGACTTTAAAGCATAACCAAGCATGCATCACTATAGCTCTTGTCTCAAAGTAGGTGTACTGTCACCACCTGTCACATCACACCCTGACTTATTTGGACTTTTTTTGCTGTTTTCCTGTGTGTAGTGTTTTACTTCTTGTCTTGCGCTCCTATTATGGTGGCTTTTACTCTTTTTTTTGGTATTTTCCTGTAGCAGTTTCATGTCTTCCTTTGAGCGATATTTCCCGCATCTACTTTGTTTTAGCAATCAAGAAGATTTTAGTTGTTTTTATCCTTCTTTGTGGGGACATTGTTGGTTGTCATGTCATGTTCGGATGTACATTGTGGACGCCATCTTTGCTCCACAGTAAGTTTTTGCTGTCGTCCAGCATTGTTTTTGTTGACTTTGTAGCCAGTTCAGTTTTACTTTAGTTCTGCATAGCCTTCCCTAAGCTTCAATGCCTTTTCTTAGGGGCCCTCACCTTTTGTTATTTTTGGTTTAAGCATTAGACACCTTTTTACCTGCTTGCTGCCTCCCGCTGTTTCTGACATCTACAAAGCAATTAGCTACCTGCTGCCACCTACTGATATGGAAGAGTATTACACGGTTACTCTGCCGACACTCAACAACAACACATCATTTGCAGACTATAATTACTGCTTTGCAAAAAATATTTTTAACCCAAATAGGTGAAATTAGATAATCTCCCGCGGCACACTAGTGGTTGGCCATTGGTTCTTTGTTTTATTTTTGCTAAAATATATATATATTTTTATATTGCTCTTTTTATCTTTGGTATGAACATTATTATGTAAACTCGAAGTTATTGGGCTTTTTTTGTTCTTTGTTATTTTTGTATTACAACATTTTATTATTGATCATGTTGTACTGCATTGTAATCTTTTGTTTTTGTGATTGTGTGATGTTTTCTACCGCTTGTCCCTTTCTGGGTCGCGGGGGGGTGCTGGAGCCTATCTCAGCTGCATTCGGGCAGAAGGCGGGGTACACCCTGGACAAGTCGCCACCTCATCACAGGGCCAACACAGATAGACAACATTCACACACTAGGGACCATTTAGTGTTGACAATCAACCTATCCCCAGGTGCATGTCTTTGGAGGTGGGAGGGGCCTATCCCATACCTGCCAACTTTTGAAATCAGAAAAACCTAGTAGCCAGGGTCCAGGGGCCACAGGCCCCCGGTAGGTCCAGGACAAAGTCCTGGTGGGGGGTTCAGGCTTCGCCCCCCGACGCAAAATGATTATTAGCATTCAGACAGGTTAAAATGTTGCTAAAACCATCACTTTTCTATCAGTCACAGTGACTTTTCAAAACAAAAATATTACAGCAAAAATCATATGGGTTGATTGACATGTTTATTCTGTAAGCTAACTTCAATAGTTTGAAATTATTTTGACAGTTAATGCCAGTTATCCTGTCAACCTTTCACAAGACTTCAATTTGTTCATCGGCTTGCAGACGCTCTTGGAAGTGTAGAGCGATTTGGCAAAAATATCCGTCAATTCTGTCTATTTCATGGCTGGCTCACAGCGTGGACACTTCGTGATCAGATACGACCGACAGACGATTCTGGATGTGGATAGATCGGGCCGTTATAGGCTGAAAGATGCGGGTACTTTCGACCTCCTCGCTAGCATGGGGATTCTTCGCTGGCTACATCCAGCGGCCTCCAAAGCAGCGGAGTTAAGTACCAGCGTGGACCGTCAACGGAAGACACGTAAGCGGTGTGAGCGGAAGCAGAAGCGGGGATGCCGAGCGGGGCTAACAACAAAGCGAAAGGCTAATCCTCAAAGAAGCGCTAGTCCGGGTGAGAAGTTAGTTAAAATAGAACTAGCCAGCGCCAGGCTGGATAATACCTGCACACATAGCAACTATTTTAGAACAATACACAACTCAAAAAATGTTTTTTCTGTGTCAGAAGTAGACATGCACTCTACTGAGGTGGCAAGTTATGATGCGTTCGGTTTATCACAGCATCAAGCAAACAATCGGAAAATTCCCGTCATATCAATTCCTAGATATGGTCGTAATTATTTAAATTGCACTACACATAATAAACACAACATTATTAATATTGCTACTACGGATAATTTCAACAAAAACTCCTCAAAACAGCCCACTACCTATAATATGGGCTTCTTAAACATAAGATCATTATCTTCCAAAACGTTATTAGTTAATGAGGTCATTAGAGACAATAATCTTGACGTTATTGGTCTCGCCGAGACCTGGCTCAAACCAGACGATTTCTTTGCGCTGGGTGAGGCGTCTCCTCCTGGCTATGCGGGAGCGCATATTGCCCGTCCCATTAAAAGGGGTGGGGGAGTTGCACTCATCCACAATAAAAACTTTAATCTTACCCCGAACCTAAATAATAAATATAACTCGTTTGAGATGCTTACTATGAGGTTTGTCACACCGCTGCCTCTCCACCTGGCTGTTATCTACCGCCCCCCAGGACCCAATTCGGACTTCATCAGTGAATTTTCAGAGTTCGTTGCTGATTTAGTGACGCACGCCGACAATATAATCATAATGGGGGACTTTAATATCCATATGAATACCCCATCGGACCCTCAGTGCATGGCGCTCCAGACTATAATTGATAGCTGTGGTCTTACACAAATAATAAATGAACCTACGCATCGCAACGGAAATACGATAGATCTAGTGCTGGTCAGGGGTGTCACCACCTCCAAAGTTACGATACTCCCGTATACTAAAGTAATGTCCGATCATTACCTTATAAAATTCGAAGTTCTGACTCATTGTCAACAAACTAATAATAATAACTACTATAGCAGCCGCAACATTAATGCTGCCACAACGATGACTCTTGCTGGCCTACTGCCTTCGGTAATGGCACCATTCCCAAACTATGTCGGCTCTATTGATAACCTCACTAACAACTTTAACGACGCCCTGCGCGACACCATTGATAGTATAGCACCGCTAAAGCTTAAAAGAGCCCCTAAAAGGCGCACCCCATGGTTTACAGAAGAAACTAGAGCCCATAAATTATCATGTAGAAAGCTGGAACGCAAATGGCGCGCTACTAAACTTGAGGTTTTCCATCAAGCATGGAGTGATAGTTTAACAACTTATAAACACATGCTTACCCTAGCTAAAGCTAAATATTACTCAAATCTCATCCACCTCAACAAAAATGATCCGAAATTTTTGTTTAGTACAGTAGCATCGCTAACCCAACAAGGGACTCCTCCCAGTAGCTCCACCCACTCAGCAGATGATTTTATGAATTTCTTTAATAAGAAAATTGAACTCATTAGAAAGGAGATTAAAGACAATGCATCGCAGCTACAACTGGGTTCTATTAACACAGATACGACTGTATCTACGAAGGATACCGCCCTCCAAAATAGTTTCTCTCTCTTTGATGAAATAACACTAGAGGAATTGTTAAGATGTGTCAATGGGACAAAACAAACAACATGTTTACTTGACCCATTTCCTGGGAAACTTATTAAGGAGCTTTTTGTATTATTAGGTCCATCAGTGCTAAATATTATAAACTTATCACTCTCCTCTGGCACTGTTCCACTAGCATTCAAAAAAGCGGTTATTCATCCTTTGCTCAAAAGACCTAACCTCGATCCTGACCTCATGGTAAACTACCGGCCGGTGTCCCACCTTCCGTTTATCTCGAAAATCCTCGAAAAAATTGTCGCACAGCAGCTAAATGAACACTTGGTGTCTAACAATCTCTGTGAACCTTTTCAATCCGGTTTCAGGGCAAATCACTCTACGGAGACAGCCCTCGCAAAAATGACTAATGATCTACTGCTAACGATGGATTCTGATGCGTCATCTATGTTGCTGCTTCTTGATCTTAGCGCTGCTTTCGATACCGTCGATCATAATATTTTATTAGAGCGTATCAAAACACGTATTGGTATGTCAGACTTAGCCTTGTCGTGGTTTAACTCCTATCTTACTGACAGGATGCAATGCGTCTCCCATAACAATGTGACCTCGGACTATGTTAAGGTAACGTGCGGAGTCCCCCAAGGTTCGGTTCTTGGCCCTGCACTCTTTAGTATTTACATGCTGCCGCTAGGCGACATCATACGCAAATACGGTGTTAGCTTTCATTGCTATGCTGATGACACCCAACTCTACATGCCCCTAAAGCTGACCAACACGCCGGATTGTAGTCAGCTGGAGGCGTGTCTTAATGAAATTAAACAATGGATGTCTGCTAACTTCTTGCAACTCAACACTAAGAAAACGGAAATGCTGATTATCGGTCCTGCTAAACACCGACATTTATTTGATAATACCACCTTAACATTTGACAACCAAACAATTACACAAAGCGACTCAGTAAAGAATCTGGGTATTATCTTCGACCCAACTCTCTCCTTTGAGTCACACATTAAGAGTGTTACTAAAACGGCCTTCTTTCATCTCCGTAATATCGCTAAAATTCGTTCCATTTTGTCCACTAGCGACGCTGAGATCATTATTCATGCGTTCGTTACGTCTCGTCTCGATTACTGTAACGTATTATTTTCGGGTCTCCCTATGTCTAGCATTAAAAAATTACAGTTGGTACAAAATGCGGCTGCTAGACTTTTGACAAGAACAAGAAAGTTTGATCATATTACGCCTATACTGGCTCACCTGCACTGGCTTCCTGTGCACTTAAGATGCGACTTTAAGGTTTTACTACTTACGTATAAAATACTACACGGTCTAGCTCCAGCCTATCTTACCGATTGTATTGTACCATATGTCCCGGCAAGAAATCTGCGTTCAAAGAACTCCGGCTTATTAGTGATTCCCAGAGCCCAAAAAAAGTCTGCGGGCTGTAGAGCGTTTTCTATTCGGGCTCCAGCACTATGGAATGCCCTCCCGGTAACAATTAGAGATGCTACCTCAGTAGAAACATTTAAGTCCCATCTTAAAACTCATTTGTATACTCTAGCCTTTGAATAGCCCCCCTTTTTTTAGACCAGTTGATCTGCCGTTTCTTTTCTTTTCTCCTCTGCTGCCCCCTATCCCTTGTGGAGGGGAAGACACACAGATCCGGTGGCCATGGATGGGGTGCTGGCTGTCCGGGGTCGGGACCCGGGGTGGACCGCTCGCCTGTATATTGGTTGGGAACATCTCTGCGCTGCTGACCCGTCTCCGCTCGGGATGGTTTCCTGCTGACCCCACTGTGGACTGGACTCTTACTGTTATGCTGGATCCACTATGGACTGGACTCTCACAATATTATGTTAGACCCACTCGACATCCATTGCATTCGGTCTCCCTAGAGGGGGGGGGTTACCCACATATGCGGTCCTCTCCAAGGTTTCTCATAGTCATTCACATCGACGTCCCACTGGGGTGAGTTTTTCCTTGCCCTTATGTGGGCTATACCGAGGATGTCGTTGTGGCTTGTGCAGCCCTTTGAGACACTTGTGATTTAGGGCTATATAAATAAACATTGATTGATTGATTGATTGAAAGTATAAACACTTTTTACAGTAAACAAATGGTAAAACAGTACTAAACAATTCCATTAAAAAAAAAATTGGTGTCATTATTAACTTTCTGTCCAAGCTTGTATAATCTACTGCCTTGTTCAATTGTAAAAAATATTCTGTGCCTAAAATTCACATTTCTATCACAATTATCATACTGTAAACATGGTAAGCTAACTTCATTAAAATTAATAGTCCTGTCAATAGCATGGAATTACAATTCAAATGTAGTTTTTTTGTAAGCCTTTCAAAAGAATTCAATATATGAAAAATTAATGAAAATTAATTGAAGCCATCAGACACTTGAAAAGTGGCACATCACATCTCTAATGTAATCATTTGAACTTTTCAACAGAAATAGCACTGCAAAAATATTAAGGACATACTTCTGTATTTTGGTAGTTATGCTGTCAACATTTAACAAGATTTCTTCAACTTGGACTTGAAAGCATAAATAGTATAAACACTTTTAACAGTATAACAGTACTAAACAATTCCAATAGATAACATTGGTGTCATTACCTTTTTGTTTGCTCAATTATTGCCTCCGTAAATAAAACTTCGGCATTTATCACATCCAAAGAATCTGTTTGGGCGACGAAAAACGTTGAAAGTTTTCCACTTGTATCGCTAGCAACGGCATTAGACTTGTGTTTTTTTGTCCCAAAGTGGTCTTTTACATCGCTAATTCCTCCGTGTCCGATCGAAAAATCTTGTCTGCACAAGGTGCAATTCGCGTAGTTTTCACCCTTTTTGGAACGGATAATTATTCCCGGATAGGCTTTTGAATATTCTTCACGGAATGACTGCAGTTTTCTTTTGGGTTTATGTTGAGTAAATGTGATCTCATTGTTATTAATGCTGTTTCTGTGTATCATGAGAAGAAAGGCTTGCTGTTGTTGTTATGCGCCTCCAATAGGTTATATACGGTAGTGCAGGTTCATCCGCGCTATCGTCACGTGATCTTTTCCGGTTCACTTCGCGCGAGAGAATATGAGACACACACAGAAAAGTTCAATGGAGGTGTGTTCTATTTTCCACAGTTACCGATGTTTTGTTTCCCGGTGCTGTGAGGCATTGTACTGAACCATCCTTAAAATAAACCATCATCTTTCATATATATATACAACTGGAGTATTCATTGAAGATGAATGAAGAAAGAGGAAACCCAAAAGTTTAAGACTCGTATGCGATTTTTCTCCGGCTGATTCCATGATCGTTCGCTCGTTTGGAAACAATGGCAACTGGTGCCTCGTGCTTGGCAGCGGTGCTATAAATAGCCTCGCACATGGCATTCGGAATGGCTCGATAGGAAGTTACGGGAAGCAGTGTCGATTGTCATTGTTGTTACGCGATTTCGTGAATAAAACTTTTAAAAAAATTATTTTTTTTAATTAATGAAAAACCGTATTTTTTATCACTGCAACCGTAACCCGGAATAGGTTGATGAAAACCGTACTAATTACGGGAAAACCGGAGTAGTTGGCAGGTATGCTATCCCCAGGTGCATGTCTTTGGAGGTGGGTGGAGCCTATCCCCAGGTGCATGTCTTTGGAGGTGGGTGGAGCCTATCCCCAGGTGCATGTTTTTGGAGGTGGGTGGAGCCTATCCCCAGGTGCATGTCTTTGGAGGTGGGTGGAGCCTATCCCCAGGTGCATGTCTTTGGAGGTGGGTGGAGCCTATCCCCAGGTGCATGTTTTTGGAGGTGGGAGGGAACCCACGCAGTCACGGGGAGAACATGCAAACTCCACACAGAAAGATCCCGAGCGCAGGATCGAACCCAGGACCTTCGTACTGTGAGGCAGACGCACTAACCCCTCCTCCACCGTGCTGCCCAAAATACCATTCGCATTGAAAATGGACCATTTTATTATGAAAGTAAACCCGATCATTTATTTTGGGTTTGTGCACGACTTCCAGTGCAAGACAAGCAGATTTTTAGCTAAATTGAACGGATTTGTCGCGGCTTTCGACAAATATCTAGGCTCTGCGTATATTTAGATGTGGCGGTGGAAACAGACTCATTGACTTGAATAAAAACAGAACAAGTCTGCCACCGTGCGAGTGCCGTTCTGCGGCTATTTTGCATTCAGTGGAAAGCCGGGGTAATAAGTTAAGTTAAACTACCAATGATTGTCTCACACACACTAGTTGTGGTGAAATGTGTCCTCTGTAGAGATGCGCGGATAGGCAATTATTTCATCCGCAACCGCATCAGAAAGTCGTCAACCATCCGCAATCCACCCGATCTAACATTTGATCAGAACCGCATCCGCCCGCACCCGCCTGTTGTTATATATCTAATATAGACGATGCAAGGCATTAGTGAGGTTATAAAGCTTTTGCCTGTTAAAGAAAGGAGACTGATACAATGCAGCACAGACATTCGCGTGCCACGCTGTCACGACCCAGACGCACACCAGTGCGCAATCATATGGGAGCCCCGCTGAGCGCACCTCCAAGCGCGTCTCGCTGCCGGCGACGGCCGGGTATATGGGCCCGACGCTCCAGCGCCATCCATTTTCAGGGCTAGTTGATTCGGCAGGTGGGTTGTTACACACTCCTTAGCGGGTTCCAACTTCCATGGCCACCGTCCTAGCTGCTGTCTATATCAACCAGGGTGAGCCCCACCCCTTTCGTGAGCGCACTGCGCGCGGAGTGACCCCTGTTACGCGCCCCCGGCAACAGGGGTGGCGGGCAGGTAAGCTGCGCGGGCGGAGCGCGCGGAGTGACCCCTGTTACGAGCCCCCGGCCACGGGGGTGGCGGGCAGGTAAGCTGCTTATCTGCTGCGCGTGACGCCGGCCGCGGCGAAGGCGGACGAGGCGGGGTGTCGGTGCGGTGGGCGCGGTGGTGACCCTGGACGTGCGTCGGGCCCTTCTCGCGGATCGCCTCAGCTACGGCTCCCGGTGGGGCCCTCTCGGGGGAAGGGGCCTCGGTCCCGGACCCCGGCGAGGCGTCCCTTCTCCGCTCCGTAAAAGTGTCCATCTCTTTTTTTTTTCTTCTTCTGTTGTGGCATATGCTGCAGGTGCCTGCTCGTTTTTCGTATGTGGGTAACAACATTTAACTATGTATATATATTTCCCAATTGGTTTAACTGCCACCCGCCTGAATCTATTTAAAATCTATTTTTTTTTTATTTCAACCGCCCGACCCGACCCGACCCGCGGATAAAATCTAATTTTTTTAAATTTCATCCGCCCGATCAGCGGATAATCCGCGGACTCCGCGGTTGTGCCCGCAAACCGCGCATCTCTAGTCCTCTGCATTTGACCCATCCCCTTGTTCACCCCCTGGGAGGTGAGGGGAGCAGTGGGCAGCAGCGGTGCCGCGCCCGGGAATCATTTTTGGTGATTTGGTGATAAAAAGCTTTATTCACCATTTTTAAAAGGACAAATGTGTTGGTATCAAAAATTCAAGCTCTCAAGCAAGCTAAATGCTTAGTTACATTGTTCACTTTGTTTACCTGGAGGTTTGCCTGTTGGTTTAATGGGTCCAGTCCTGGAACTGGGCTCGTCTGATTCCGTTCTCTCTTCCCTGTGGTGTTTCACAGTGGTCCTCTCCAATGCAGCCGCCCTATCCTCTTGTCGACGCATAGCCACCGATGCCCTTAGAGCAGCTGCCACCTCTCTGTCCTCTTCCTCGCTGCACAGACACAAAAAAAAAAACATGAAAAGTCTGGAATTTGGCTTGATAGGAACACATTGAAACATTCGTAGTATTGCTTAAATAGTTGCTCTTCTTTAGATACAGATGGAAAATGGAGCTTCTAAGATTCGGTGTTAATAAACACAAGATATTCTTCCAAGTGTTTATATGGAGTCAAGTAAGGCTGAAACGACGCGTCGACGTAGTCGACGTCATCGGTTACGTAAATACGTCGACGGCGTTTTTGTGCGTCGGCGCGTCGCATATTTACGTCACACTACTGTCATGGCGGAGCGCAAAGCAGACGATGCGAGCGAGGGGAAAAAAGCACGCCAAAAGTCGTCAAAAGTGTCGGAGTATTTCAATAAACGGCCTAATAATGTTGTTGTATGCACACTGTGTCGAGCGGAAATGGCCTATCATAGCAGCACAACGGCTATGAACGAACATTTGAAAAGAAAACCCCCGACAGCGTTCTTGCCATCACCATGCGTATACGCGTGCGTATACGTTGTCATTATTACACAAAAACATGAATGTGTCATTTGTATCTGCGTTGTAAATTCATAAACTAAAGCACCGTTTGCTCTGAGAGGCGCGTTTGGCGTGCCTGTTCAGTGTTTACAAAGACGCGCTCCTCTTTAACGCTGTGGAGAGGCGGCGGCGGCGAGCGAGCGGCGAGGCGGGGCGCGCCGGGAGCGACGCCGCAAGAGACAGGGGACGGCGAGCGAGCGAGGAAGAGGAGCTGAAAAGCGAGGAAAGAAAGAGAAAAGAGTTGGAAGAGAAAAGACTTTGTGTAAAATTAAAAGATTGTAAACCTGGCAAAGCCGTCTGGCGTTCAGTCTGTCGGTCCTGAAAGAACCCCACGGCACAAGACGTGTCACAAACGCTAACGTTAATTAGTTGTGCAAATACCTTTTACAACATTAACAGTTACATATACTATGTACAAACCAACAATTAACTTTCACTTTAATCATACTATCATTGTTGTGTTATTAAGCAAAATAAGCAATACTTTTACTTTTGTTGAAATGTTTACACTGTACACTTTTTTGTATTGGATGTTTAGCTTTATTTTTGCACATTTTAGCAAATAAGCAATACTTTTACTTTTGTTGAAATGTTTACACTTGTTACAGAATATTTCCGTTTTGCACTTTTTTGTATTGGATGTTTATCTTTATTTTTGCACATTTTAAAGCAAAATAAGCAATACTTTTACTTTTTAAATGCTTATACTATTCCAGAATATTAAGATTTGCACTGGATGTTTACTTTTATATTTGCACATTAAAAAGCAAATAAGCTACTTTTAATTTTGTTAAATGTTAAAAGTTTTAAATGTTTACATTGTTACAGAATATTTTGTCATGTTGTTGTCAATGTTGACTGAGTGGCCATACTTTTTTTTTTGTAAATAAAAGCCATGCCTTTTGAAAAAACTGGCCTACTTTTTTTTTTTCCCTCTTCATTTTAAATAAAAAAAATAATCGGTAAAAGGAAAAATAATCTATAGATGAATCGAAAAAATAATCTATAGATTAACCGATTAATCGAAAAAAAAAATCTATAGATTAATCGATAGAAAAATAATCGTTAGCTGCAGCCCTAGAGTCAAGCCATACATGTATAATTGTTGCAATTCAGAGAGATTCATGTCTGGTGAGGCACAGACTCACACCTACACCACCTTCACCCCTGCAGGATGCGTCACGGCTGCGGAACGTAATCACCACGGCGGTGGACTCTTTCCGTTTTTATTCAAATCAATGTGGCCGTTTCCACCGCCTGGACTACGGTAACGTCATTAGTCGAGGTTTCTTTAATGGTCAAATAGTTGTGCAGACATTTGTAATTCAGTGTCAAGTCAGAATGAAGCAAGCAAACACAAATCATATAAAACATAAAGACATTTTAAAAATCCACTGTGGAACAATACAATATAATACCTAATAAAGCAATAAAATCATTATGATTAAAGTGCTAAAGGCATAATAAATAAATAAAATCACCATGTGATGGACTTACTTAAGCGTGTGATGGCAGCAGGTACTAAAGTATTCTTATATGGTTTAGTCCTACTAAGAGGAAGCATGAATCGCCACCAGAGCCAAGGAGCTGGAATTGACTGTGTAAAGAATGATGGTGCAGTGGTGACTAATAGGGCTGGAATTGACTGCGTAAAGGATGATGGTGCAGTGGTGTATAATAGAGCTGGAAATGACTGCGTAAAGGATGATGGTGCAGTGGTGAATAATAGAGCTGGAAATGACTGCGTAAAGGATGATGGTGCAGTGGTGAATAATAGGGCTGGAATTGACTGTGTAAAGGATGATGGTGCAGTGGTGAATAATAGAGCTGGAATTGACTGTGTAAAGGATGATGGTGCAGTGGTGAATAATAGGGCTGGAATTGACTATGTAAAGGATGATGGTGCAGTGGTGAATAATAGGGCTGGAATTGACTGTGTAAAGGATGATGGTGCAGTGGTGAATAATAGGGCTGAAATTGACTGTGTAAAGGATGATGGTGCTGTGGTGAATAATAGGGCTGGAATTGACTGCGTAAAGGATGATGGTGCAGTGGTGAATAATAGGGCTGGAATTGACTGCGTAAAGGATGATGTGCAGTGGTGAATAATAGAGCTAGAATTGACTGTGTAAAGGGTGATGGTGCAGTGGTGAATAATAGAGCTGGAATTGACTGCGTAAAGGATGATGCTGCAGTGGTGAATAATACAGCTGGAATTGACTGCGTAAAAGATGATGGTGCAGTGGTGAATAATAGGGCTGGAATTGACTGTGTAAAGGGTGATGGTGCAGTGGTGAATAATAGAGCTGGAAATGACTGCGTAAAGGATGGTGGTGCAGTGGTGAATAATAGGGCTGGAATTGACTGTGTAAAGGATGATGGTGCAGTGGTGAATAATAGGGCTGGAATTGACTGTGTAAAGGATGATGGTGCAGTGGTGAATAATAGAGCTGGAATTGACTGTGTCAAGAATGATGGTGCAGTGGTGAATAATAGGGCTGGAATTGACTGCGTAAAGGATGATGGTGCAGTGGTGAATAATAGGGCTGGAATTGACTGTGTAAAGGGTGATGGTGCAGTGGTGAATAATAGAGCTGGAATTGACTGTGTAAAGGATGATGGTGTAGTGGTGAATAATAGAGCTGGAATTGACTGTGTAAAGGATGATGGTGCAGTGGTGAATAATAGGGCTGGGATTGACTGTGTAAAGGATGATGGTGCAGTGGTGAATAATAGAGCTGGAATTGACTGTGTAAAGGATGATGGTGCAGTGGTGAATAATAGAGCTGGAAATGACTGCGTAAAGGATGGTGGTGCAGTGGTGAATAATAGGGCTGGAATTGACTGTGTAAAGGATGATGGTGCAGTGGTGAATAATAGGGCTGGAATTGACTGTGTAAAGGATGATGGTGCAGTGGTGAATAATAGAGCTGGAATTGACTGTGTCAAGGATGATGGTGCAGTGGTGAATAATAGGGCTGGAATTGACTGCGTAAAGGATGATGGTGCAGTGGTGAATAATAGGGCTGGAATTGACTGTGTAAAGGGTGATGGTGCAGTGGTGAATAATAGAGCTGGAATTGACTGTGTAAAGGATGATGGTGTAGTGGTGAATAATAGAGCTGGAATTGACTGTGTAAAGGATGATGGTGCAGTGGTGAATAATAGGGCTGGGATTGACTGTGTAAAGGATGATGGTGCAGTGGTGAATAATAGAGCTGGAATTGACTGTGTAAAGAATGATGGTGCAGTGGTGAATAATAGAGCTGGAATTGACTGTGTAAAGGATGATGGTGCAGTGGTGAATAATAGAGCTGGAATTGACTGCGTAAAGGATGATGGTGCAGTGGTGAATAATAGGGCTGGAATTGACTGTGTAAAGGATGATGGTGCAGTGGTGAATAATAGGGCTGGAATTGAGCCCACTTTACATTTGATGTAGTGCAGACTTGTTTCTCAAGGACAAACTACCAAACCACGACACCAGGGAGAAGGATAGAACCGATTCAACATATGCCCGATAAAAGAGTGTCAACATGGTTCTGTGGAGACGTGACACTTTCCTCAGGCAATGAAGACGTTGGTGTCCCTTTACAGTGATCCCTGCGCTAAATATACGCAGAGCTACTATTTTTGCCGGTTGGCGCAACATGGCGGGCAGGGCTCGAATTTTACCGCGGCAACTAACGACAAGTGCCGCGACCGCCCTCGTCTTTTGCCATAACGGCCAAAAAAATGTACCAACATTTGCAGCAAGAACATGCCAGGACCACCTTTGACTTTTTCCTTCTTAATACAAACTTTTCTATTTACGAACCCTGTTCAAGAGCCAATTAAGTTTGAAAATTGAGGTTCCACTGGATCAGTGGTTCTCAAACTTTTTTTGTCATCCCCCACTTTGGACAAGGGGGAGTTTTCAAGCCCCACCTGCCCCCATCGCCCCAACAGAGCGCTAATGCCAAGCTTTAACATTTTCAAATTTATTGAACATCAAGTTGTATACATTCAAACTCAATAACATAAAATAACAACAAGTTCAATAATAAATAAAATAACTGTGCAGCTGTGGTATAACTTGCATCAAGTTCAATAATAAATAAAATAACTTCCATCAAGTTTAATAATAAATAAAACAAAAGTGTTATAACTTGCATCAAGTTCAATAATAAATCAAAAAAAGTGTTATAACTTGCATCAAGTTCAATAATAAATCAAAAATGTGTTATAACTTGCATCAAGTTCAATAATAAATCAAATAAAAGTGTTAGAACTTGCATCAAGTTCAATAATAAATCAAATAAAAGTGTTATAACTTGCATCAAGTTCAATAATAAATCAAAAAAAGTGTTATAACTTGCATCAAGTTCAATAATAAATCAAATAAGTGTTATAACTTGCATCAAGTTCAATAATAAATCAAATAACTTGCATCAAGTTCAATAATAAATCAAAAAAAGTGTTACAACTTGCATCAAGTTCAATAATAAATCAAAAAAGTGTTATAACTTGCATCAAGTTCAATAATAAATCAAAAAAAGTGTTATAACTTGCATCAAGTTCAATAATAAATCAAAAAAAGTGTTATAACTTGCATCAAGTTCAATAATAAATAAAACAAAAGTGTTATAACTTGCATCAAGTTCAATAATAAATCAAAAATGTGTTATAACTTGCATCAAGTTCAATAATAAATCAAAAAAAGTGTTATAACTTGCATCAAGTTCAATAATAAATCAAATAACTTGCATCAAGTTCAATAATAAATACAATAAAAGTGCCACTTTACAATCTTTGCAAAAAAAAAGGAGGAGCTATGCATTTGGCAAGACAGGGCAAGTGACAGCACTTTCCCCGGGAGAGCCACCTTGCTTCACTGTGAAACAGCACGGCTGTATGATCAGCTCCCATTTCCTCACACAGTGCAGAGAACAGTCGCGCTTTCAGTGGTCGTGTTTTGATCAAATTTACCGCGCTCACAACATCTGTTAAAACCTCATTGAGTTCGGGGCTGAGCTGCCTTGACGCGAGTGCTTCCCGGTGAATGACACAGTGTGTGCCCGTCACATTTTTGTTTCTCTGCAGGCGCTGGCTCTGGCTCGACGACCTTTGAGGTGCGAGTCACAAATGTATATATTTGTGTAATTGTGGTCCACACATTAGCCTGCTACCCATCCGCGCGAATGTTTGTTCCGCTTAGCCCCGCCCCCATTAGTTACTGTTGCTATGTCTGTCAAACTTTCGCTCCTACCGAGAAATTTAAAGCCTACAGTAAAAATAAGTACCGGTAATTTCCATTTATTTATATAGCGGATTTCATAGACAGAATCACAAAGTGATTTACAGTGTGTATAGAAAATGAAAGCATAGTAAAAAAAAAAATCTAAGAATATAATAATAATAAAAAAAATGTAAGTGAAATTTCCTCCCGTTCCTCGCGCCCCACCTGTCATGTCTCTATTCCCCACCAGTGGGGCACGCCCCACACTTTGAGAAACGCTGCACTGGATACTTTGTTATTATAATTTTTAGTAATGACAGTGCTGGTGCAAGACATTTAAATGAGCATTACAACTCACCGAGAGTACCGCCAGCTCTTCTGTCCCACCTGGGGTCTTCCTCTCCCTCCTCGACTGTGACGCATCTCCTCATAATCTTCACCAGTCACCAAAGCTGAAAAATCAACAAAAAACATACGTGACTTCACATCAAGGACAGAGGCAGCGGTTGCATTATTTGAAGGCAAACCTTCATTCCTCCTCTGTTGTTGTCTTGGAGCCAAGGAGAACTGCAGATCAATGTGGCGGTTTTGTCGTGCCTCTGCTCGGCTCTTGCTGTGTGCCGAAGCCTTGTGGGCCTTGTAGTCGATCTCGCTGCGGAATGCGTGGGTGAACTGCTCGGTGGCACAGAGGCCTTCCTCGCACAGGTAGTGACTTCCTCTGAAGTGCTCGCTCAAGTACAGGTAATCACTGTTGAAACAAACAAACACTGTCAGCTTTTTAGCCACGTTTACGGCAAAAACAATAATCACCATTACTTTGATCGATACCGAATGGATGGATATTGTAATCATGATTAATTACACAATTATCCATTAATGTGAAAGCATGAATATTTATTGTACCGCAACTTTAAATAGTTAAAAAGAAACCTGAATATAAATGAGTAACTAATAAACCACAAGTAAAATAGCAAAAACAATAAATAGCAATATAAAAAACAATACAATTAATTTTTTTCATTTACATTCTTTAAATTCAGTTTGTTACCTTTTACCACCACAGTGTGTGTACTTTTTGCGTAAAATACAATTGAATAAATAATACATTCTAAATGCAAAAATCTTCACATTTTTGCACACTTTACACCTTTGCAATACATCTTCGCACAATTTTGACTAGTATTTTAGGTCAAAGCATAATAATTGTGCATTAAGAATAGAATAGAATGGACTTTCTTATCCTACTCAGTGGCCTAGTTGTTAGAGTGTCCGCCCTGAGATGGGTAGGTTGTAGAGATGCGCGGATAGGCAATTATTTCATCCGCAACCGCATCAGAAAGTCGTCAACCATCCGCCATCCACCCGATGTAACATTTGATCAGAACCGCACCCGCCCGCACCCGCCCGTTGTTATATATCTAATATAGACGATGCAAGGCATTAGTGAGGTTATAAAGCTTTTGCCTGTTAAAGAAAGGAGACTGATCCAATGCAGCACAGACATTCGCGTGCCACGCTGTCACGACCCAGACGCACACCAGTGCGCAATCATATGGGAGCCGCGCTGAGCGCACCTCCAAGCGCGTCTCGCTTGTGTGTGGCATTGCATTAGTCTTTTACAAGCTTCTCATCTTATTCTACACAATAAGATGGACGCTGTCCAACTTTGAATAATCAAAAAATGGTCAAAATTTCCAAACTTCCCTAGCTTAACGTGCGGAGTTCCTCAGGGTTCGGTTCTTGGCCCTGCACTCTTTAGTATTTACATGCTGCCGCTAGGCGACATCATACGCAAATACGGTGTTAGCTTTCATTGCTATGCTGATGACAGCCAACTCTACATGCCCCTAAAGCTGACCAACACGCCGGATTGTAGTCAGCTGGAGGCGTGTCTTAATGAAATTAAACAATGGATGTCCGCTAACTTCTTGCAACTCAACGCCAAGAAAACGGAAATGCTGATTATCGGTCCTGCTAAACACCGACATTTATTTAATAATACCACCTTAACATTTGACAACCAAACAATTACACAAGGCGAATCAGTAAAGAATCTGGGTATTATCTTCCACCCAACTCTCTCCTTTGAGTCACACATTAAGAGTGTTACTAAAACGGCCTTCTTTCATCTCCGTAATATCGCTAAAATTCGTTCTATTTTATCCACTAGCGACGCTGAGATCATTATTCATGCGTTCGTTACGTCTCGTCTCGACTACTGTAACGTATTATTTTGGGGTCTCCCTATGTCTAGCATTAAAAAATTACAGTTGGTACAAAATGCGGCTGCTAGACTTTTGACAAGAACAAGAAAGTTTGATCATATTACGCCTATACTGGCTCACCTGCACTGGCTTCCTGTGCACTTAAGATGTGACTTTAAGGTTTTACTACTTACGTATAAAATACTACACGGTCTAGCTCCGTCCTATCTTGTCGATTGCATTGTACCATATGTCCCGGCAAGAAATCTGCGTTCAAAGAACTCCGGCTTATTAGTGATTCCCAGAGCCCAAAAAAAGTCTGCGGGCTATAGAGCGTTTTCTATTGGGGCTCCAGTACTATGGAATGCCCTCCCGGTAACAATTAGAGATGCTACCTCAGTAGAAGCATTTAAGTCCCATCTTAAAACTCATTTGTATACTCTAGCCTTTAAATAGCCCCCCTGTTAGACCAGTTGATCTGCCGTTTCTTTTCTTTTCTCCTCTGCTCCCCTTTTCCTTGAGGGGGGGGGGGGCACAGGTCCGGTGGCCATGGATGAAGTGCTGGCTGTCCAGAGTCGGGACCCGGGGTGGACCGCTCGCCTGTGCATCGGCTGGGAACATCTCTGCGCTGCTGACCCGTCTCCACTCGGGATGGTGTCCTGCTGGCCCCACTATGGACTGGACTCTTACTATTATGTTGGATCCACTATGGACTGGACTCTCACAATATTATGTCAGACCCACTCGACATCCATTGCTTTCGGTCTCCCCTAGAGGGGGCAGGTTACCCACATATGCGGTCCTCTCCAAGGTTTCTCATAGTCATTCACATCGACGTCCCACTGGGGTGAGTTTTTCCTTGCCCGTATGTGGGCTTTGTACCGAGGATGTCGTTGTGGCTTGTGCAGCCCTTTGAGACACTTGTGATTTAGGGCTATATAAATAAAGATTGATTGATTGATTGATTAACTTCCCGTGGTAAATTTCCGGAAAGTTTCCCGAAATGTACCGGAAACTTTCCATCCCTTTGCAAACCCAGTGACATCCCAAACTTTTTTCCACTCCTTTGCTCATCAGTTTCACAGCCACAAGTTCCTGAATTTGCACACACGTTGCACAGGCAATTAATTAAAAAAAATTAAATTCCGATTATTATATTTTCATAATCGTGAGAAGCCATAATCGAAATTGAAATGAAAATGTGATTGTCGAGCTGCGTGCTGTCATACCTGTAATATTCCTGGGAGCCGTCAGCATCGCAGAAATGGCAGAAGTAATGGTCCTTTCTCAAGTGTTTGAGCAGCTCATCGTTGTCCAGGTAACGGTCGTCACAGAACTTGCATAGCGGGTGTCCTCGGTGACTGGTGTCGTCGGGGTCTCCGTGCGCTCGGTGGCGCGCAAGTTCCTTGCGGTTGTACCACTTCCGCTCGTGGGAAAAGATCTAGGGGTTGAATTTCATTCATCACTACGAGCTGCAAGTTTCTTACTCCAAAAGTTTATTGTGCTTCAACTCTAGTTAGTTTGGTATCTTTCTTTTTTTCTTTCTTTCGTTTATTTGGAACATGAACACACTTACATCATAATACATCACACAATTTCATATCATTTCATTTTACATCATGCCCGAAAAGGAGTAGGAAGAAGCCAAGCTTATTTAATCCTACCCCTTTCCCACTTCAAGCGTTTACAAATATATAGACTCATTTACTGACCTTTTTATATAATAAAATAACATCTATGAATTAGTATACAAGTTTTGTAATATGTAATTAATTAATTAATTCAGTCATTATTAACATACTGAGATGAAGAATATCTTATTTTCAATAAGGTTGAAAGTATTTCTCATAATTCTTCTTTTTTGTACTCTGTAAGCACTATTATTTTGAACAACCTCTTAAACTGGATCATATCAGTACAATTTTTCACTTCTTTACTTAATCCATTCCATCATTTAATTCCACATACTGATATGCTAAAAGTTCTAAGTGTTGTACGTGCATATAAATGTTTTAAATTATTTTTTCCTCTAAGGTTATATTTCTCCTCTTTAGTTGAGAAGAATTGTTGTACATTCTTTGGTAGCAGGTTATAGTTTGCTTTGCACATCATTTTAGCTGTATGCAATTTTACCAAATCACCAAACTTTAATATTTCTGACTTAATAAATAAAGGGTTTGTGTGTTCTCTATATCCAACATGATGTATTATTCTAACTGATCTTTTTTGTAACACGGTTAGCGAATGTAGCACACATTTGTAGTTATTTCCCCATATTTCTGCACAATAACGCAGATATGGTAACACTAGCGAGCAGTAGAGAATATGTAGTGATTTTTGGCCCAGGACATATTTTGCTTTATTCATTATTGAAATGTTTTTTGCCACCTTATGTTGTATGTTTTGTATATGAGATTTCCAGTTCATTTAATCATCTATTAATACTCCCAAAAATCTAGTTTCTTTTACCCTTTCTATGTCTACTCCGTCTATTTGTATTTGTGTATGATGCTCTTTTCTACTATTACCAAATAGCATTATTTTAGTTTTACTGAGATTCAAAGATAGTCTGTTTTTGTCAAACCATCCTTTTAATTTGTTCATTTCTTCTGTTATTATTTGTATTATCTTCTGTGTGCTCTCTCCTGAACAGAAAGCAGTTGTGTCGTCTGCAAATAAAACCAACTTTAAGTCCTTCGTAACCTTACAAATGTCGTTTATATAAAGATTGAACAATCTTGGTCCCGGTATTGACCCCTGGGGTACACCACAGGATATATCTAGCTGTGTTGACATATTTTCACCCATCTTTACATATTGCTTCCTGTTGGTTAAATAACTTCTTACCCAATTCAATACCAAACCTCTGATGCCATATTGTTCTAATTTTCGTATTAAAATATCATGATTAATTGTGTCAAATGCTTTGAATACTGCGGCCGCACATTCTTTACCATCTATTGCATTGGTCATTTCCTCTGTTATTTTGGTTAGTGCTATTGATGTTGAGATATTTGCTCGGAATCCATATTGGTTCTCCACAAGCGTCCCACTTTTGTTAATAAATAAATCTAATCGACTATTGAATAATTTGTCCAAGATTTTGGAGAATTGTGGAAGTAATGAAACTGGTGTGTAGTTAGTAAACTGGTGTACGTCTCCATTCTTATAAATTGATACGACTTTTGCAATTTTCATTATATCAGGGAATTTACCGGTTAAAAATGATACATTGGTGATATATGTCAGAGGTTCTGAAATGTCTTGTATAACCTTTTTTATCGTTACCATATCTATTCCATGACAGTCGGTTGAGGTCTTGGATTTACAATTTTTTACAATTTTGATTATTTCTTCTTTTGTTACACTTTTAAGAAACATGGAATTGGGATTTTTTCATGCATTCCAATTAAAACTGAATATACAAGTTAGCAAGTGACATCATCACCGTCATTGTTTACTGAAGCAGAGATGCTGACTGTGCGTTATGATAAACGCTCTGCTTTTTAATCCATAGACTTATCACATTTAATGTTTTATTATCTATAGCAGGGGTGTCAAAAGGGTGGACCGGAGGCCATTTGCGGCCCACAGCTAATGTTTTAAAGGCCCGCGGCACATTCTAAAAATATTATTAAAATAAACCAAAAAATAAAAAGTGGAATAAAAAAGGCGCACAGGTGAAATGTCATTTATAAAAAGTTGCAATGTTGACAAATAAAACAAAGCTGTTTTTTTTCTTTCTTTAAAACGGTCATTGATCAAAATATAATATTGAATCAAAATCAATGTTTTTATGAATTATTGATATTTTTATGAATTATTGATCTATTACTTCACATCAAATATTACACTTTGAAAAAATATTTTGTGTGTGCCATAAAAACAAAAACAGAAAAACAACATAAAAAAAATAGAATTGACGGACAGATCTGAAGTTGATGAATGTTTATAACTGAATAAATGTGCATATATATAAAACTGTGTTTTCTTTTCTATGATTTTTTTAATGAATGAAGTAACGTTTATGACAACCTTTTTCCAAAACACAATATTAAATTGTGAGATATAACAGGATAATGCATACATTTAGCATTTGTTTTCAAAACGCTTACAAAAGAGTGGGACCCCAAAAATTTACTGTGGGACCCCGTTTTTATGACTTGATGGGGTCCCTGGGACACCATTTTGAAAATTCCCAGCGCCAACACCGAGTCATCATCAGATTTCTGAAGTAAATAAGTCTGTTCAATGGAGATATCATTTACAGTAATATTTATGCATAACCTCCTCCAACCTCCGAGGACAAAGCTCCGTTTCTGCTCCGCCGCTCCCAGTCTGTGGAACGCTCTCCCTGACCACCTGAGGGCACCACAGACTGTGGATGCTTTTAAAAAAAGACTTAAAAACCCTTCTTTTTAAAAAAGCCTTTTCTTTTTTTAGATATATGTGTGCTAGTTCTAGCTATTAGGCTGTTCTAGTTTTTATTTTTTTACTATTTATTTTACTTGATGGGGGCAGCTATTTGTGGTGCTAGCGTTGTTTTTGTTTTGTTTTTAAATGCACTGTTGCACTTTGAGGTTGTTTGCTCCATTTAAAGTGCTTTTACAAATACAATCTATTATTATTATACCATACCTGCCAACTTTTGAAATCAGAAAAACCTAGTAGCCAGGGTCCAAGGGCCGCAGGCCCCGGTAGGTCCAGGACAAAGTCCTGGTGGAGGGTTCAGGGCTTCGCCCCCCCCGACGCAAAATGATTATTAGCATTCAGACAGGTTAAAATGTTGCTAAAACCATCACTTTTCTATCAGTCACAGTGACTTTTCAAAACAAAAATATTACAGCAAAAATCATATGGGTTGATTGACATGTTTATTCTGTAAGCTAACTTCAATAGTTTGAAATTATTTTGACAGTTAATGCCAGTTATCCTGTCAACCTTTCACAAGACTTCAATTTGTTCATTGAAAGTATAAACACTTTTTACAGTAAACAAATGGTAAAACAGTACTAAACAATTCCATTAAAAAAAAAATTGGTGTCATTATTAACTTTCTGTCCAAGCTTGTATAATCTACTGCCTTGTTCAATTGTAAAAAATATTCTGTGCCTAAAATTCACATTTCTCTCACAATTATCATACTGTAAACATGGTAAGCTAACTTCATTAAAATTAATAGTCCTGTCAATAGCATGGAATTACAATTCAAATGTAGTTTTTTTTGTAAGCCTTTCAAAAGAATTCAAAATATGAAAAATTAACGAAAATTAATTTAAGCCATCAGACACTTGAAAAGTGGCACATCACATCTCTAATGTAATCATTTGAACTTTTCAACAGAAATAGCACTGCAAAAATATTAAGGACATACTTCTGTATTTTGGTAGTTATGCTGTCAACATTTAACAAGATTTCTTCAACTTGGACTTGAAAGCATAAATAGTATAAACACTTTTAACAGTACGTCGTGCTGTGAAATACAGCCGACAGGATTGCGCACCAAACACGAAGCAAGGCCAAAGCGCATGCATGGTGCAGGAGAACAAAGGACTTCTTTCATTTAAGGTTTGTGATAAACCATCAAACTCATTCGTTAAAAGGACTCTATAGTAATATAAAGCGAATTTTTCTGGACATTATCATGCAAGAAAAGTTTATTTTTGGGACCGCGATCACCGCGTAATGATTTTTAAAGGTTGCATTACAAACATTTAACTGTCCCATGTGATCAGCCAGTGCGATTGGAAATCCATGCTCAATTATTGCCTCCGTAAATAAAACTTCGGCATTTATCACATCCAAAGAATCTGTTTGGGCGACGAAAAACGTTGAAAGTTTTCCACTTGTATCGCTAGCAACGGCATTAGACTTGTGTTTTTTTGTCCCAACGTGGTCTTTTACATCGCTAATTCCTCCGTGTCCGATCGAAAAATCTTGTCTGCACAAGGTGCAATTCGCGTAGTTTTCACCCTTTTTTTTTTTTTAATTAATGAAAAACCGTATTTTTTATCACTGCAACCGTAACCCGGAATAGGTTGATGAAAACCGTACGAATTACGGGAAAACCGGAGTAGTTGGCAGGTATGTTATACGGTTTACAATATTAAGACTGTAAAGGGGAACCCAATGCCTTCATGTATACATGCAGCATATTTCCAGAAGGAAATGTTTATCATGTGAAATATATGAGCAAAAACAACCTTTAGATGCTTGGTGCAGAGCTTGCAGCAGAAGAGTTCATGCTGCTTCCTCATGTGTTGCTCCAGCTCCACAAACTTAGAGAAGATCTTAGCATCTGAACAGCAGGGACACTGTGGCAACAGCAATTGCCTGATGGAGCACACAAAAACAAAGATGAATGCAGCGTATATTCAACAGATGTCCTCTGATAAAAAATGGAATCTTGGTAATAGTATTCAACTAAAGCAGAATACAGACAGACTTTGTTAGTACTGAGAGCACGCAGTATCTAGGAAATCAACTACTGGCCAATTGCCCCAAAACTAAAAACACAAAGCAAATGCAATGGGTAGTTGGTGCAAAAATAGACTGCAATCACAATATGCTATACAAAAACAAATGCAAAAAAAATAACAAAATACACACAAACCACCGCAAGAACTGCATGAGATGAAATGCTGGCGAGTGCACACAAAAAAATAATAGAAGTGAGCTACCAAAAAAGCCAGACCTGAGGGAGAGTGTCGTAATGTAAAGATCTATAAAACTTGGCCATAACAAACAAATACAGTATTATAGTGCAACCTGTGTAGGCTGGCTGGCAAACTTTCTATTTCTTTTGTGCAGTTGCAGCATTTATTTCATGCAGTTGTTTTTGTGGTTTATGTTATTTAAAGTATTGGTATTTCGTCTTGCAGTGTTCATGTTAGGGATGTCCCGATCCAGGTTTTTGCACTTCCGATCCGATACCGATATTGTTTTTGCATTTCCGATCCGATACCGATACTGGCCTATCCGAGCATGTATTAAAGTTTAAAGTTATTTAGCCTACTTAGTTGTCAGAATCATGTTGAAAAGGGTTTTAGTACTCTTGATAACAACTAGCCAGCTGAATTAGGGGAGTTTGAATAATACACAATGGTTGGTAACAAGAAACTGACCTGTTTATTCAAGGATAAACACAAAATATGTCACGTTTTTCTTGGGAATGAATTATTCTTCCTTCATTTGTTACCAAATTCGCACCTTCTTTCTCTCGTATTACCACTCGCACCACAGCTAACGTTACCATGCCGCTACCTCCCTGCTCCGCAAGGGCGTATGACGTTGCACGCGCGACAGTATGTGACGTAGGTGCGCTTGGTCTATGTCTCTGTGAAAGGAGAGACAAGAAAGAGTGACTAGTAATGCCCGCAGCTAAAAGCAACTGTGTGAGAACGTATACTCCAATACTCACGATATAGTCATTTTCTATATCCATAGCCAATGAGATCACGAGTTGTTGTCAGTAAGGCCTTCTAGATGGCCTAAGGCAGATATATATAGTGATGTTATGAGCTAGGTAACATAAGAACTCCATTACCCAGCATGCCACAGTAGTGAAGAGCATGCGCAGTAGCTGCCTTTAGCCATGCTGGCAGCGGGATGTTTTTGATGAGCACCTTGTGGAGTAAACTTTAAGAAGTCAGCCAACACGCCTCGTCTGCATATTTTATGATTAGACAAGACAACACGTATATTTGCAAGGCCATTTTCAAGAAGGATATTTAAAGAGAAACTACATCTTGTGAGACGTTGTCGGCCAACACCGGAAGCTGGAATGGGTTCTACAAATTGCGATATTTTATTTCTTTATTTTTTCACGTTTAATGTTTTTTGCAATTTTAATTTTGACAGTACCACATAAGATATGTTTTAATTGATGATGCGGGTTTATTGATTTTTAAATGCGCCAGAAAATAACCCGTTTTGTACACTGTTGATGTGATTCAATGGTCAGTAGTGTGTAAATATGTTCCTGTATAGTATTTATCCAGCACTGATCATGTGGAGACAAATTATGGTAATTTGAAAAGGTACCGTATTTTTTGGAGTATAAATCGCTCCGTAGTATAAGTCGCACCGGCCGAAAATGCATAATAAAGAAGGAAAAAAACATATACCGGTAAGTAGCACTGGAGTATAAGTCGCATTTTTTGGGGGAAATGTATTTGATAAAAGCCAACACCAAGAATAGACATTTGAAAGGCAATTTAAAATAAATAAAGAATAGTGAACAACAGGCTGAATAAGTGTACGTTATATGAGGCATAAATAACCAACTGGTATGTTAACGTAACATATTATGGTAAGAGTCATTCAAATAACTATAACATATAGAACATGCTATACGTTTACCAAACAATCTGTCACTCCTAATCGCTAAATCCCATGAAATCTTATACGTCTAGTCCAGGGGTCGGCAACCCAAAATGTTGAAAGAGCCATATTGGACCAAAAATACAAAAACAAATCTGTCTGGAGCCGCAAAAAATTAAAAGCCATATTACATACAGATAGTGTGTCATGAGATATAAATTGAATTAAGAGGACTTAAAGGAAACTAAATGAGCTCAAATATAGCTACAAATGAGGCATAATGATGCAATATGTACATATAGTTAGCCTAAATAGCATGTTAGCATCGATTAGCTTGCAGTGACCAAATATGTCTGATTAGCACTCCACACAAGTTAATAACATCAACAAAACTCACCTTTCATGCACAACCTTAAAAGTTTGGTGGACAAAATGAGACGGAAAAAGAAGTGGCATAAAACACATCCTAGAACGTCGGAAAAAGTTATACACGTAAACTAACTACGGTGAGTTCAAGGACCGCCAAAATTAGTAGGACAAAACGGTGCTCACCAAATACTCGAATCAGTGAAGCATGTTTAATATAAACAGTGTGCTTTATAACAATTAGGGAGGTTTGTGTCATGTTTGTCCTCCTACAGAAACCATATTAAAACAAAAAATAGATTTTGTTCCCCTCATCTTTTTCCATTTTTCATACATTTTTGAAAAAGCTCCAGAGAGCCACTAGGGCGGCGCTAAAGAGCCACATGCGGCTCTAGAGCCGCGGGTTGCCGACCCCTGGTCTAGTCTCTTATGTGAATGAGATAAATAATATTATTTGATATTTTACGCTAATGTGTTCATCATTTCACACATAAGTCGCTCCTGAGTATAAGTCGCACCCCCGGCCAAACTATGAAAAAAACTGCCACTTATAGTCCAAAAAATACGGTACTTATTGAAGTCGGACATCACTGAAGGCCTAAGTGGGAAATGCACGGCCTGCCACTGATTTTTATGTATAGAATATAAAAATCGTAAATCAGAGAGAAAAATCTTTAATTTGGGTTTTTTTCCCCCCTCAAAATCGTGCAGCCATAGGCAGAACTACAATGGAATACAACTGACCTGTACTGAGCATGGATATTCTCATCGGCAAAATAAATGTCATGTAGTTTGTCACAGGGGAAGCGGTGGTGAGGCAGAGAAGAAAAGGCCTCCACGGTCTTTGCAAACACCACCTGAGAACACAATGGAGGTCAATATTTGCAACGTGCACTCATCAATGTTCATTTTGTCATCATAACATGTTTGGGATGAAAACACACATATATAAAATGTGTTCAAAAGTAATATTCCCTGAGAAAGTTAAAATAAAACTATATTCTTAGTATCAAAAATAAAACAATAATAACAGTTTTCATGATATCAAACAAAGAGTGGATTAGGTAGTGCCTTTAATACTACATTTGAAATGTGCAACTTGATATTCAGAACCAATATGGCTGACAGGAACCCGGCACACAAGTGCTACCACTGTGAACAAGAACTTGGAACTCTTACGTTCTACAGAGACTATAGTGGGTGCAAGTGCAAGCTATCCAAGTAGCATGTGCTTGCATGACTTGAATAACTTTGCACGACTACTTTCGCGGGGTAACTAATGAAAGGTTAATTGTAAGGCTGAAACGACGCGTCGACGTAGTCGACGTCATCGGTTACGTAAATACGTCGACGCCGTTTTTGTGCGTCGGCGCGTCGCATATTTACGTCACACTACTGTCATGGCGGAGCGCAAAGCAGACGATGCGAGCGAGGGGAAAAAAGCACGCCAAAAGTCGTCAAAAGTGTGGGAGTATTTCAATAAACGGCCTAATAATGTTGTTGTATGCACACTGTGTCGAGCGGAAATGGCCTATCATAGCAGCACAACGGCTATGAACGAACATTTGAAAAGAAAACCCCCGACAGCGTTCTTGCCATCACCATCAACAAGTCAATCGTCCGCGTGCGTATACGTTGTCATTATTACACAAAAACATGAATGTGTCATTTGTATCTGCGTTGTAAATTCATAAACTAAAGCACCGTTTCGCTCTGAGAGGCGCGTTTGGCGTGCCTGTTCAGTGTTTACAAAGACGCGCTCCTCTTTAACGCTGTGGAGAGGCGGCGGCGGCGAGCGAGCGGCGAGGCGGGGCGCGCCGGGAGCGACGCCGCAAACGTGCCCAGGTGCGCGATCCGCGCAGTTGGAAGAGAAAGGACTTTGTGTAAAATTAAAAGATTGTAAACCTGGCAAAGCCGTCTGGCGTTCAGTCTGTCGGTCCTGAAAGAACCCCACGGCACAAGACGTGTCACAAACGCTAACGTTAATTAGTTGTGCAAATACCTTTTACAACATTAACAGTTACATATACTATGTACAAACCAACAATTAACTTTCACTTTAATCATACTATCATTGTTGTGTTATTAAGCAAAATAAGCAATACTTTTACTTTTGTTGAAATGTTTACACTGTACACTTTTTTGTATTGGATGTTTAGCTTTATTTTTGCACATTTTAGCAAATAAGCAATACTTTTACTTTTGTTGAAATGTTTACACTTGTTACAGAATATTTACGTTTTGCACTTTTTTGTATTGGATGTTTATCTTTATTTTTGCACATTTTAAAGCAAAATAAGCAATACTTCTACTTTTGAAATGCTTATACTATTCCAGAATATTAAGATTTGCACTGGATGTTTACTTTTTATATTTGCACATTAAAAAGCAAATAAGCTACTTTTAATTTTGTTAAATGTTAAAAGTTTTAAATGTTTACATTGTTACAGAATATTTTGTCATGTTGTTGTCAATGTTGACTGACTAGTGGCCATACTTTTTTTTTTGTAAATAAAAGCCATGCCTTTTGAAAAAACTGGCCTACATTTATTTTTTCCTCTTCATTTTAAATTTAAAAAAAAAATCGGTAAAAGGAAAAATAATCTATAGATTAATCGAAAAATAATCTATAGATTAACCGATTAATCGAAAAAATAATCTATAGATTAATCGATAGAAAAATAATCATTAGCTGCAGCCCTAAACTCAAGCGTATTTCAATCTATCAATCAATCGTTTACTTACCATGAACTGATTAACGTGGACCCCGACTTAAACAAGTTGAAAAACTTATTCAGGTGTTACCATTTAGTGGTCAATTGTACGGAATATGTACTGTACTGTGCAATCTACTAATAAAAGTTTCCATCAATTAATCAAACTTATATAGCCCTGAATCACGAGTGTCTGATCTCGACTACTGAAGTAAGTGAAGTGAAGTGAATTATATTTATATAGCACTTTTCTCAAGTGACTCAAAGCGCTTTACATTGTGAAGCCCAATATCTAAGTTATATTTTTAAAGCAGTGTGGGTGGCACTGGGAGCAGGTGGGTAAAGTGTCTTGCCCAAGGACACAACGACAGTGACTAGGATGGCGGAGGCGGGGATCGAGCCTGCAGCCCTGGAGTTGCTGGCGCGGCCGCTCTACCAACCGAGCTATACCGCCCCAGGAAAACTTGACCAGATTTTTAACCATATTTAAGTGAACAAATAGTTTGCATTAGGGCTGCAACAACTAATCGATTAAATCGATTATGAAAATAGTTGGCGATTAATTTAGTCATCGATTCGTTGGATCTATGCTATGCACATGCGCAGAGGCAATTTTTTTATATATATTTTTTATAAACCTTTAATTATAAACTGCAACATTTACAAACAGCTGAGAAACAATAATCAAAATAAGTATGGTGCTAGTATGCGGTTTTTTTCCAATAAAATACTGGAAAGGATAGAAATATAGTTTGTCTCTTTTACCCAATCATTAATCGATTAATCGAAGTAATAATCGACAGATTAATCGATTATCAAAGTAGTTGTTAGTTGCAGCCCTAGTTTATATAATTATTTAAATTTATATTCTGGCCACTTTATATATAATTTGTTGACACAAAAGTATATTTAGGGGGTTTATCAACATAATTCTATGTTATTACCATCTTTTTAAGTCGAAAACTGATTTAAGATTACCGTTTTTAAAAAGCTGGTTCCAACCAAATACTTGCAATAGTTTGTTTTTAGTGCATGTAAACAGTCTAATCGTACCGTATTTTTCGGACTATAAGTGGCAGTTTTTTTCATAGTTTGGCCGGGGGTGCGACTTATACTCAGGAGCGACTTATGTGTGAAATGATGAACACATTAGTGCAAAATATCAAATAATATTATTGATCTCATTCACGTAAGAGACTAGACGTATAAGATTTCATGGGATTTAGCGATTAGGAGTGACAGATTGTTTGGTAAACATATATGTAACCCATATTTAAAATACGCTAACCCATATTTAAAATACGCATTGAAAATATGCATATAGTGCGAAGACTTTTATTGTGGAGGGTTACTTCCTGCCGCGCACTTCCTTTTAAGGAAGTGCTGCTCTCTTTACCACCCCCTCCCATCTGCTGTAGCTGCGGTGCTGTGAGACACGCTTGAGAAGAAACTTGCAAAATCTTCTCATTCTCACACTTTCCAAACTTCTTAATTAGGTGAGTCTTTTGCCATGCCACAGTCAACGGAATTCCACACTCACAACCATGTGTCATGTCGCCAATATTATTTTAGTATTTGTTTTAGCATAGGCGCTAACCGCTGCCATTCTTCCATAGAGCCGGCATGTTCGATTATCGGGGCGTGCATGGTATGTAGTTTTGCCTCGATTACTCAGGTAATTATGTTTTATTTTCTTTTGATCATCTAGCCGATTTATAGGCAACAGTTTAGTTTAGCAAAGTGGCAAAGGGCTTTAAACTGCTAATATGCTTTTGCCACTTTGTGGATGCGAATCAGATGGAACGCAGGTGCGTGTATTTAGGTTGTTGCGCAACACTTTAATTTAACTTTGCTTGATTATCAACTTTGAATGTTTGGACAAGTACTTGAATTTGAATTATGATACATTGAGTTTCTAATAATGAGTATTATTATGAAACTAGGTTATATAAGTGCACTTGAGGGTTGCAGGTTTGATCCCTGCTTCTGCCATCCTAGTCACTGCCGTCGTGTCCTTGGGCAAGACACTTTACCCACCTGCTCCCAGTGCCACCCACATTGGTTTAAATGTAACTTAGATATTTGCTTTCACTATGTAAAGCGCTTTGAGTCACTAGAGAAAAAGCGCTATATAAATATAATTCACTTCACTTCACTTGTAATTTAATTTGTAATTGAACTTGTAATTGAATTTGTAATTGATCTATGATTGAGTATTATCACTTTCGATAAGAAATCATGATCTGTATTATTAGAAATGTATTATGAATGTTCATTTTAATTGGACTCATGATTGTATATTAATCAACATGGTTAATTATGTAATATCAATTGGTTTATTAGTACAACAAATTAGTCATTCGGGACAAATGAATGCTTACATTATGCTTTCAAGTACATATATAATGTACTTTGCTAGTGAAGAGGTAACTAGGTTACTCACTTTGTTTTTTTGGACTTTTAGGTCAGGTTTTTTTTACGGGAAGGAATACCCGTTGACCCAAACAACCTGAGCTTCCTATCCACCTTCAAACTCAACTCAACAAATGGCGAGCTAAACACCTACGCGGTAGGACAAGCATTTTTTCTCCTCCGCCGCGAACCTTTTGGATTACTTTTGTTTTTGAACTGAACTTTTGGACTGACGCAAAAGCGTTTGCGTACCTTTTGAACTGAACTGTGAACTGGTTCCACGAAGGCAGCAGAACTGCATCTTGTATTTTTGTTTTGGGCATTTTGTTTATTGTTTTCCTATTGTGTCATCTGTGTCATTTATATTCGTGTGTTAATACATTTAATGTAGTCGAAACCAAGATAACTAGTTGTCGTCATCTTTCATACCTCAGGCTCCTAGACGAACCATCTTCTGTTACACGATTTATACTTTTAACCCGCCTAGCCCATGTAAGCGTTACATATAGCATGTTCTATATGTCATAGTTATTTGAATGACTCTTACCATAATATGTTACGTTAACATACCAGTTGGTTATTTATGCCTCATATAACGTACACTTATTCAGCCTGTTGTTCACTATTCTTTATTTATTTTAAATTGCCTTTCAAATGTCTATTCTTGCTGTTGGCTTTTATCAAATAAATCCCCCCCAAAAATGCGACTTATACTCCAGTGCAACTTATATGTTTTTTCCCCTCTTTATTATGCATTTTCGGTCGGTGCGACTTATACTCCAATGCGATTTATACTCCGAACAATACGGTATATATTTATACCATGAATTGATTAACATGGACCCCGACTTAAACAAGTTGAAAAACTTATTGGGGAGTTACCATTCAGTGGTCAATTGTATGCAGAGGTGGGCAGTAACGCGCTACATTTACTCCGCTACATCTACTTGAGTAACTTTTGGGATAAATTGTACTTCTAAGAGTAGTTTTAATGCAACATACTTTTACTTTTACTTGAGTATATTTATAGAGAAGAAACGCTACTTTTACTCCGCTACTTTTATCTACATTCAGCTCGCTACTCGCTACTAATGTTTATCCATCTGTTAATGCACGCTTTGTTTGTTTTGGTTTGTCAGACAGACGAATATGGAAGCTGGACAAATAAGATACCAAAAACCAACCACTTTCATGTGGTATTAGACAGAAAGGAGGAACTTTTTTTCTCCTCCATTTGAAAACGTGGACGTTATCATCACTACTGTCTGATTACAATCAACGCAAGTCATCAGAATCAGGTAATACACCAACTTATATTCTTGTCTTCATGAAAGAAAGGAATCTATATGTGTTAAACATGCATGTATATTCATTAAAACACCTTTAACATGTAAACAAAAACGGCAAAATAAATAAATATAAATTATATACTGTATATATCAATGTATGTATATATATATATATATATATATATATATATATATATGTGTGTGTATATATATATATATATATATATATATATATATATATATGTATGTGTGGGGAAAAAAATCACAAGACTATTTCATCTCTACAGTCCTGTTTCATGAGGGGGGGTACCCTCAATCATCAGGAGATTTTAATGGGAGCATTCGCATACCATGGTTTATATAGGGCACAGAGTGGGTGGGTACAGGCTGGTGTAGGGGCGTGGTGATTGGCTCATGTGTTACCTAGGAGGTGTTTCCGTCTATGGCGGCATGCTGTTACAATTTCGCTGCGCTTGTTGAGGGATGACAGGTCTGGACGGTAAATAATAAACTGTTTCTCTTTCAAGCATAGGTTGCATCTTTTATTACCAACAGGCCTGTAGAGATGAAATAGTCTTGTGATTTTTTTCCCACACATACATATATTGCGCTCTACTACGGTATCAAGCACTATTTTTTGGATAACCTTATTAAGACATATATATATATATATATATATATATATATATATATAATGTGTGTGTATATATATATATACATTATGTATATATA
>NC_084571.2:41547500-41587500 GCF_033978685.3 Nerophis lumbriciformis | reverse complement strand
ACACTTTACAAGAAATACATTGGCGGCAAACTCCGTAGCTTGCTAGCTTGTTTGCGCAGGCTTTCGGAGACTCTTATTTTGAAAGCGCAGGCGCGATGGAGCGGCACTTTTATTGTGAAGACAGGAACTGTGCAGTCAGTCTTTAGGCTTTTGACGGGGTGTACGTTGAAATAAAAAATGGTCTTTTTTCCTTCACACTTTTGATTGATTGATTGGAACTTTTATTAGTAGATTGCACAGTACAGTACATATTCCGTACAATTGACCACTAAATGGTAACACCTGAATAAGTTTTTCAACTTGTTTAAGTCAGGTCATGTGACCACCTGGCTCTGTTTGATTGGTCCAACGTCACCAGTGACTGCATCTGATTGGTGGAACGGAGTGAACGTCACCAGTGACTGTATTTGTTGAAACGCAGGCACTATGAAGGTCTGTCTGACAGACCAAAACAAACAAAGCGTGCATTAACAGATCGATAAAAATTAGTAGCGAGTAGCGAGCTGAATGTAGATAAAAGTAGCGGAGTAAAAGTAGCGTTTCTTCTCTATAAATATACTCAAGTAAAAGTAAAAGTATGTTGCATTAAAACTACTCTTAGAAGTACAATTTATCCCAAAAGTTACTCAAGTAGATGTAACGGAGTAAATGTAGCGCGTTACTACCCACCTCTGGTGGTGAATAGCCAATGCATTCTATTTTTGTTAAAATATGTTTGGATTAGTACTTGTCAATACATCAAATTACAATAAATAAACATACCACACATTTTCTGGATTCAAAATTCCTCTACTGCCATCTTGTGGAGTCAATGGAAACTACATCAGATAGAGTCAATGTCATTTCACCATTTTTTTTTAAATAGAAATAAATACTAATAATAATGATTTCAAAGCAAGTTATCCACCAAAGTGTGCGATGTAAAAGTAGCAATAGATTTCGTGGTCAAATTGTGAAATTTAATGTGGTTTTTACAGCATTTGTCTCTAAATGAAAAATCAGTATTTTTTTTTTTACTGTAATAATTTGCGGTGTCCTTTTGGCATTTACAGTAATACACCGAAAAATCTATACTTGTTGATTTGTGGTAAAAAACAACAAAAAAAAAACAACTGACGGCTCTCAAATTTTTACTGTAAAATTGCATTTTTTAAATTTACAGTAAAAAAACAAATGCAAATTTTACAGTGAAATTCTGCCAACTGAGCTGCCTTTTTTTAACCATAAAAAGAGCAGTAGTTTTTCCATTTACAGAAATATACACTACATTAACAGTAATATACTCTACATTTACAGTAGTATACTCTACATTTACAGTAATGTACACCACATTTACAGTAATATACTCTACATTTACAGTAGTATACTCTACATTTACAGTAATGTACACCACATTTACAGTAATATACTCTACATTTACAGTAATATACACTACATTTTGAGGTGAAATTATTGCAACTTACCATCTTTTTTTTTTTACATTTTAGTTAAAAAAAAAAATCTAATAAAATGCATTAAAAAAAGTGTAATAATAGTATTCACTGTTAGAAGCGGCCCTCTGGGGCCAAACATAACGGGGGCGGTATGGCGTAGTGGGTAGAGCGGCCGTGCCAGAAACCTGAGGGTTGCAGGTTCGCTCCCCGCCTCTTGACATCCAAATCGCTGCCGTTGTGTCCTTGGGCAGGACACTTCACCCTTGCCCCTGGTGCCTCTCACACTGGTGAATGTCAGTCTACCCCAGAGCAGCTGTGGCTACAAATGTAGCTTACCACCACCAGGTGTGAATGAATGATGGCTTCCCACTTCTCTGTGAGCGCTTTGAGTATCTAATAATAGAAAAGCGTGATATCAAATCTAATCCATTATTATTATAACTGCCATGTGGCCCTCAGTTAAAACCACTTTCACACCTCTGCATTGTGCCTTTATGCTTACATTTTACTCTTTTTTTTTAGGTTTGATTTTATTCGACAAAGGCCCAAAAAACTAAAATTTTGGGCCCCAAGTGGCCCTTGGACACCCCTGGTTTGGTCTGTATGTGTATTTAGGTGATTAGTTGTGACTCTAAAGCAGGGGTGCTCACACTTTTTCTGCAGGCGAGCTACTTTTCAATTGATCAAGTCGTGGGGATCTACCTCATTCATATATATCATTTATATTTACTTATTTATGAAATATATGTTTTTGTTAACAAGTTAAAGGTGTTTAATAATAATGCAAGCATGTTTAACACATATAGTTAATATTGTTAAAAAATTAAAGGTGTTTAATGATAATACAAGTATGTTTGATACATATAGTTAATATTGTTAACAAGTAAAAGGTGTTTAAAGATAATGAAAGCATGTTTAACACACATAGTTAATATTGTTAAAAAAATTAAAGGTGTTTAATGATAATACAAGCATGTTTAATACATATAGTTAATATTGTTAACAAGTTAAAGGTGTTTAATGATAATACAAGCATGTTTAACACATAGTTAATATTGTTAAAAAATTAAAGGTGTTTAAAGATAATACAAGCATGTTTAACACATAGTTAATATTGTTAAAAAATTAAAGGTGTTTAAAGATAATACAAGCATGTTTAACACATATTAGAGATGCGCGGATAGGCAATTATTTCATCCGCAACCGCATCAGAAAGTCGTCAACCATCCGCCATCCACCCGATATAACATTTGATCAGAACCGCACCCGCCCGCACCCGCCTGTTGTTATATATCTAATATAGACGATGCAAGGCATTAGTGAGGTTATAAAGTTTTTGCCTGTTAAAGAAAGGAGACTGATCCAATGCAGCACAGACATTCGCGTGCCACGCTGTCACGGCCCAGACGCACACCAGTGCGCAATCAAATGGGAGCCGCGCTGAGCGCACCTCCAAGCACGTCTCGCTGCCGGCGACGGCCGGGTATGGTCCCGACGCTCCAGCGCCATCCATTTTCAGGGCTAGTTGATTCGGCAGGTGGGTTGTTACACACTCCTTAGCGGGTTCCGACTTCCATGGCCACCGTCCTGCTGTCTATATCAACCAGGGTGAGCCCCACCCCTTTCGTGAGCGCACTGCGCGCGGAGTGACCCCTGTTACGCGCCCCCGGCAACAGGGGTGGCGGGCAGGTAAGCTGCGCGGGCGGGGCGCGCGGAGTGACCCCTGTTACGAGCCCCTGGTGTATTACCTGATTCTGATGACTTGCATTGATTGGAATCAGACAGTGGTGCTGATAAGGTCCGCATTTTCGAATGGAGGAGAAAAAAAGTCCTCCTTTCTGTCCAATACCACATGAAAGTGGTTGGTTTTTGGCATCTTATTTGTCCAGCTTCCGTACTCCTTTGTATACACTTTACAAGAAATACATTGTCGGCAAACTCCGTAGCTTGCTAGCTTGTGCACGCCAGCTTTCTGAGACTCTTATTTTGTTAGCGCAACTGTGCAACTGTGCAGTCGGTCTTTGGAGTTTTGACGACAGGTACGGTGCCAGAGTCTGTTGAAATAAAGTGTTTCTCGCCTTCCTGTCGGTAATTTTAATGAGCTGGCAGCAGCCAGCGTCATCTCAGAAGACCCTCGGGTGCCGTGAATGTCAATCAAGTGACGAAAGTGACGTCATAGTGAAGATTTATGATCGCTCATTTTTAGGACTATTTTTTTTTAATGGCTGGCTGGTGATCGACTGACACACCCTCCGAGATCGACCGGTAGCTCGCGATCGACGTAATGAGCACCCCTGCTGTAAAGGAAACACTTTGATTCTTACGTATCATCATCATAATGGGTTTAAAGTAAATGAATGGAACAGTAAAAGGAATTGATTAAAAGAGGAGCTTTATTGAAGGGGTTGTATTTACCTCTCTGGATGGTCACCATCTGTCAGTGAACAAGTACGGTCCACGGCTCGCTAGCTAGCTAGCGTTTTTTGTGCTGGTTGCTCAGTCCCATGACTCTGAAGGTGCAGCTGGCAATCTTCTCATATAGAAGGAACATGAGGGCGGCAGTCAGCACTGTCTGCAGCAGCTTGGCCTCCAGGCCTTTAAACAGACCCAAGAGACCAAATTTCCTAATAAACAAGAGAGGACACATAGTCACATGTAATGATTAGACACCACATAGCCAACATGTACAAAGTCATTTTCTACTGGCAGATAATCATTCAATCCACGTCAGCCTGACTTTTCATATGATTCGCTTTTTATTATTGCTTTTAACCAGGTTTTTTTTACACTCTGACTCTGTTTTTTCTGACACTGAGAAACTCAATGCATTGTTTGACTCCACCTGTGAGACTGCCTTGAACTCAGTGGCTCCTTTAAAAATCAAAAAAGGCCAAAACTAAATCAGAACCCTGGTTTAATGAGAGAACACGTGCAATCGGACGTGAGTGCCGCAAAGCTGAACGCAGGTGGAAGAAGGACAAGCTTCAGGTGTCACTCCAGATTTTAAAAAACTGTTGGCATGAATGAATGAACACTTAGTGTCTAACAATCTCTGTGAACCTTTTCAATCCGGTTTCAGGGCAAATCACTCTACGGAGACAGCCCTCGCAAAAATGACTAATGATCTACTGCTAACGATGGATTCTGATGCGTCATCTATGTTGCTGCTTCTTCATCTTAGTGCTGCTTTCGATACCGTCGATCATAACATTTTATTAGAGCGTATCAAAACACGTATTGGTATGTCAGAATTAGCTTTGTCGTGGTTTAACTCTTATCTTACTGACAGGATGCAATGCGTCTCCCATAATAATGTGACCTCGGACTATGTTAAGGTAACGTGCGGAGTTCCTCAGGGTTCGGTTCTTGGCCCTGCACTCTTTAGTATTTACATGCTGCCGCTAGGCGACATCATACGCAAATACGGTGTTAGCTTTCATTGTTATGCTGATGACAGCCAACTCTACATGCCCCTAAAGCTGACCAACACGCCGGATTGTAGTCAGCTGGAGGCGTGTCTTAATGAAATTAAACAATGGATGTCCGCTAACTTCTTGCAACTCAACGCCAAGAAAACGGAAATGCTGATTATCGGTCCTGCTAAACACCGACATTTATTTAATAATACCACCTTAACATTTGACAACCAAACAATTACACAAGGCGAATCAGTAAAGAATCTGGGTATTATCTTCCACCCAACTCTCTCCTTTGAGTCACACATTAAGAGTGTTACTAAAACGGCCTTCTTTCATCTCCGTAATATCGCTAAAATTCGTTCTATTTTATCCACTAGCGACGCTGAGATCATTATTCATGCGTTCGTTACGTCTCGTCTCGACTACTGTAACGTATTATTTTCGGGTCTCCCTATGTCTAGCATTAAAAAATTACAGTTGGTACAAAATGCGGCTGCTAGACTTTTGACAAGAACAAGAAAGTTTGATCATATTACGCCTATACTGGCTCACCTGCACTGGCTTCCTGTGCACTTTAAGGTTTTACTACTTACGTATAAAATACTACACGGTCTAGCTCCGTCCTATCTTGTCGATTGCATTGTACCATATGTCCCGGCAAGAAATCTGCGTTCAAAGAACTCCGGCTTATTAGTGATTCCCAGAGCCCAAAAAAAGTCTGCGGGCTATAGAGCGTTTTCTATTGGGGCTCCAGTACTATGGAATGCCCTCCCGGTAACAATTAGAGATGCTACCTCAGTAGAAGCATTTAAGTCCCATCTTAAAACTCATTTGTATACTCTAGCCTTTAAATAGCCCCCCTGTTAGACCAGTTGATCTGCCGTTTCTTTTCTTTTCTCCTCTGCTCCCCTTTTCCTTGAGGGGGGGGGGGGGGGGGCACAGGTCCGGTGGCCATGGATGAAGTGCTGGCTGTCCAGAGTCGGGACCCGGGGTGGACCGCTCGCCTGTGCATCGGCTGGGAACATCTCTACGCTGCTGACCCGTCTCCGCTCGGGATGGTGTCCTGCTGGCCCCACTATGGACTGGACTCTTACTATTATGTTGGATCCACTATGGACTGGACTCTCACAATATTATGTCAGACCCACTCGACATCCATTGCTTTCGGTCTCCCCTAGAGGGGGGGGGGGGTTACCCACATATGCGGTCCTCTCCAAGGTTTCTCATAGTCATTCACATCGACGTCCCACTGGGGTGAGTTTTTCCTTGCCCGTATGTGGGCTTTGTACCGAGGATGTCGTTGTGGCTTGTGCAGCCCTTTGAGACACTTGTAATTTAGGGCTATATAAATAAAGATTGATTGGTTGATTGATTGATTGGCATGGATATCAGAGCACAGTAAAAGAGGCAAAAAGAGAACATTTGGCAAATATTATTGCCTCAAATAGTCTTGACCCTCGTGTTTTATTCAAAACCATTGACTCTGTTCTTAATGCCCCTCAGCCTACATGTTTGGAACCCTCCTCTGAATTGTGTAATGCCTTTTTAGAGTATTTTATTGATAAGATTGCCACAACAAGGGCTCTCATTTCTGTTCCGACCTCTGACCCTTCTGTCCCCTTTAACTACTCTGCTGTTTTTAATCAGTTTGAGCAAGTGACTCTGCGGCAGTTACAAGAGTTAACTCATCATATGAAGCCCTCAGGTTCTCCCCATGATGCTGTCCCTCCTACCTTTTTTAAAGAAGTGTTTTCTTGCATAGGGCAGCCTGTTCTTAATATTTTAAATAGCAGTCTGTTTTCTGGAGTAGTTCCTACCAGTTTTAAACACGCCGTGGTTCAACCGCTTTTAAAGAAACCTGGTTTGGACAGTTCAGTTTGAGCCCATTTTAGACCCATTTCTAAGCTGCCTTTCCTCTCAAAGATTTTGGAGAAGATTGTTTTTACCCAGTTAAACACTTTTTTAGAGGACTGTGATGTTTTAGAAGTCTTTCAGTCTGGGTTTAAACCCCTCCATAGTACCGAGTCAGCTTTATTAAGGGTTTTTAATGACATCCTTCGAGCAACAGATTTAGGTGATCATGTGATTTTAGTTTTACTGGATCTAACAGCAGCATTTGATACGGTGGACCATAATATTTTAATTAGCCGCCTGCAGCATCAAGTGGGCATCTGTGGTACTGCTTTGAGTTGGCTGAAGTCCTATTTGACTAACAGGACCTTCTCTGTGAATGTTGCTGGATCGGAATCCTCCGTTGCTCCCTTGACATGTGGGCTCCCACAGGGCTCAGTTTTGGGACCACTTCTCTTTTCTATTTATTTACTTCCCCTGGGCTCAATCCTAAGAAAGCATGATATTTCTTTTCATTGTTATGCCGATGACACACAAATGTATTTTCCATTAAAGAGAAATCATGCCTCTTCAATACAGCCATTACTTGCCTGTCTTGATGATATCAAGGCCTGGATGGCCCTAAACTTCTTAAATTTCAATGAAAAGAAGACAGAAGTAATAGTGTTTGGACCTAGTGGTACCTGTGAGCTCCCCCCTGTTGACTTTGGCCCTTTGGCTTTGCACGTTAAGCCCATGGTCACCAACCTGGGCTTTCGTATTGACTGTGGTTTTAAATTGGAGCGTCAGATTGGCACAGTGGTGAAAGCCAGCTTTTTTTATTTACATCAGCTGGCCAAGGTTAAAAACCTTCTTTCTAGGCAACAGTTAGAGACAGTAATCCATGCCTTCATCACATCTCGGCTGGATTACTGTAACTCTTTATATTTTGGAATTAGTCAGTCTTCCCTCTCACGTCTGCAGCTGGTCCAAAATGCAGCTGCCCGACTTTTAACTAACACCAGAAAAAGAGAGCACATTACTCCTGTTTTAGCCTCCCTCCACTGGCTGCCTGTGTCTTTTAGAGTCCATTTTAAAATGATCTTACTCGTTTTTAAATCCTTACGTGGTCTTGCCCCACCGTACCTCTCTGAGCTGCTCCACCTCTATGCCCCCACCCGGTCCCTCAGGTCAGCTGATCAGCTGATCCTGGAGGTACCCAAAACAAAGCGCAAGCTCAGAGGGGACAGAGCTTTCTCTGTTGCGGGTCCCAAACTCTGGAACGATCTCCCTCTCCATGTGAGACAGGCCCCTTCTTTGGCTATTTTTAAGACCCTTCTTAAAACCCATTTTTATTCACTGGCTTTTAACCCAGCATGAGACTTTAAACTGTTTTTAGCTTTTAACTTTTTGAACTGTTTTTCACTTTTAAACTGTTTTTATCCAACAAACTGTTCTTAGGGTAATTTATATTTGCTTTTTAATTGTGTATTTTTATTTCTGTTTTAAATGTTATTTTTTAGTCTGTCCTTTGCCTCTATTTCTTTGTGGTGTACAGCCCTTTGTTTTTCAACTGTGCTTGTTTTTAAAGGGCTTTATAAATAAAGTTGGTATGGTTGTCATGTCTGTGTGATCATGTTTTGTTTTAGTAATGTTCGGTTTAAATTTTGGACTTTTTGTGCACTTTTGTTTTGTTTTGTCACCATAGCAACCATTAGTTTTCACCTGTCACGTCACGCACCTGTTTTACATTTTGAGTCACGCACCTGCTTTCACTAATCATGTCCATAGTATTTAAGTTCATTCATTTTCTGTTGTTCGTCCTGACGACATCACCACATTTATGCTCCTGCACACTCTCCACACCCTGATGACCCTTGCTACTCTTTTTTTTCATGCCGGTTCCATGCCAAGTAAGTTTTTGTTTGTTAAGCCACAGTTAGTGTTTTGTTTAATTGTTCATAGTTTCTGCCAATGTGCAAGTTTTGTGTTTAAAGTCTAGTTTTATTCTCCGCCACTGTGCGCGCTTTTTGTTTATTCCTTTTTTGATAGTTTAAAATAAATAATGTCTTCACCTTCACGCCATGTCTGGTCCAAATGCTCATTTGCACCACGGGAGAACAAACCAAGCCATAGTCCAAGTCCTGACAATGGTATGGTATGGTATGGTATGGTTGACTGGATTTTGTTTTTTCAAAATTTTGCCCTGGTTTTAATATACACTATATTGCCAAAAGTATTTGGCCACCTGCCTTGACTCACATATGAACTTGAAGTGCCATCCCATTCCTAACCCATAGGGTTCAATATGATGTCAATATGATATGATGTCCTTTCACTGGAACTAAGGGGCCAAGCCCAACTCCTGAAAAACAACCCCACACCATAATTCCTCCTCCACCAAATTTCACACTCGACACAATGCAGTCCGAAATGTAGCGTTCTCCTGGCAACCTCCAAACCCAGACTGGTCCATCAGATTGCCAGATGGAAAAGTGTGATTCATCAGTCCAGAGAAGGCGTCTCCACTGCTCTAGAGTCCAGTGGTGATGTGCTTTACACCACTGCATCCCACGCTTTGCATTGGACTTGGTGATATATGGCTTAGATGCAGCTGATCGGCCATGGAAAGCCATTCCATGAAGCTCTCTGCGTACTGTACGTGGGCTAATTGGAAGGTCACATGAAGTTTGGAGCTCTGTAGCAACTGACTGTGCAGAAAGTCTGTGCACTATGCTGACCTCTCTGTCAGTTTACATGGCCTACCACTTGGTGGCTGAGTTGCTGTTGTTCCCAAACTCTTCACTTTTCTTATAATAAAGTTGACTTTGGAATATTTAGGAGCGAGGACTGGATTTGTTGCACAGGTGGCATCCTATGACAGTTCCACGCTGGAAATCACTGAGAGCGGCCCATTCTTTCACAAATGTTTGTAGAAACAGTCTCCATGCCGAAGTGCTTGATTTGATACACCGGGCCAAGTGAAGAGGACACCTGATTCTCATCATTTGGATGGGTGGACAAATACTTTTGGCAATATAGTGTATGTCTCATTTCTTAGTTAAATGTGTAAAAGTTACAGTGTAAAATAGTGCTCATTTGTTGTGGTCTTTCTTGAACTATTTGGAAAAAAAGATATAAAAATAACTAAAAACTTGTTGAAAAATAAACAAGTGATTCAATTATAAATAAAGATTTCTACACATAAAAGTAATCATCAACTTAAAGTGCCCTCTTTGGGGATTGTAATAGAGATCCATCTGGATTCATGAATTTAATTCCAAACATTTATTCACAAAAAAATACATCTTTAACATCAATATTTATGGAACATGTCCACAAAAATCTAGCTGTCAACACAGATTTTTTTTTTGAGACATTTAAAAAAAATCTCTGCATGAAAGTTTAAAAGTAGCATATATTAATGCAGTATGAAGAAGAATGTTTTAATGTAGACATGCAAGCCTTGAAAGAACATTTTGAAAATCAAGACTACATTTCCTGCAAATGGGTGCATTTCTACCCTATATTTTAACTTTAGATTTATTCTCATATCAAACTCTTTTGGCTGTCTTTTTGACACTTACATCCGGCGCCCCCCTCCACACCCTGGATTATAAATAATGTAAATAATTCAATGTGATTATCTTGTGTGATGACTGTATTATGATGATAGTATATATCTGATAGTATATATCTGTATCATGAATCAATTTAAGTGGACCCCGACTTAAACAAGTGGAAAAACGTATTGGGGTGTTACCATTTAGTGGTCAATTGTACGCAAAGGGAATAAGCGGTAGAAAATGGATGGATGGATGGATGTACGGAATATGTACTTCACTGTGCAACCTACTAATAAAAGTCTCAATCAATCAATCAAAACACATAGAATCATCATACTGCTGTGATTATATGCATCAAGTGTTCATTCAAGGCTAAGGCAAAATATCCACATATATATTGTGTATCGCAATATGGCCTTAAAATATCGCAATATTAAAAAAAGGCCATATCGCCCAGCCCTAGTTCAATGATGCCATTTCTGTTTGTCATGTATCATTTTGTCTATTTTGTGTTTATTCTTGAATAAACAGGTCAGTTTCTTGTTACCAACCATTGTGTATTATTCAAACTCCCCTAATTCAGCTGGCTAGTTGTTATCAAGAGTACTAAAACCCTTTTCAACATGATTCTGACAACTAAGTAGGCTAAATAACTTTAAACTTTAATACATGCTCGGATAGGCCAGTATCGGTATCGGTCAGTATCGGTATCGGATCGGAAGTGCAAAAACCTGGGTCGGGACATCCCTACAATATATACGCTGGAGATAGGATCTCTGTCACTTTCAACTGTCTTGTTTTTTTTTCTTCACTTTAGTTTTCTGAAAACTCAATAAAAAAAATTTGAAAGAAATAAAAAAAAAAAGACCACCATATATATATATTTTTTGTCCTGTTTAGCTTCTCAGGCAAATCAATCAAGACCACCATATTTTGACACAAATGCAATTGTATTATCAGAATGTCATACAGGAAACATTTTTACGCTTTACTTGAATCCACGTAATTGATTTGTTCCCCTGGGGTTGTATTTTGAAGTGACAGCATAAAGCAACATCCTCACTCACGGGCAAATGTATGCACGGACCTGTCCACCGCGCCTTTCAGACAACACCAAATCAGGAGAATGTGCGGTCAAATTAAATTGGCTGATCATTCTGTGTTTATACTTGATTCAGGGTTCGTGCACCTTTTCCACGGCCACATTCAAGCACTTTTTAAGGACTTTCAAGATCAATTTTTCCAGTTTTTCCACGTAGCCTTCAAAAGGCGAAAACCAGTGTGAATCAATCCATAGCCTTGTTGTTGTTGTTTGAGCTCACCAAATGCTGTCTGGAGGAAAAATAGGGAAAATCTGCCAAAGCCTAACATTGAAGCAGCAGTTATCATGAACTGAATGGGGCATAGAAAATGAAGCAGTGTGACTATTCAATGTCATTGGTGTTTGCAAATGTGTCTTCATTTGTCTTGTTTTTCACATTTCTTGTTCTTTCTCTCACTTCCAGCACTCAAGGACACGGAACAGCGCGGATTGATTCACAGCGTATTTGTGCTTGTAAACTGCATAATGTGATATATTTATATCACATTATGCCCTCAATCATCAGGAGATTTTAAAATCTCCTGATGATTGAGGGAACCCCTCATGAAACAGGCCTGTAGAGATGAAGTAGTCTTGTGATTTTTTCCCACACACACACACATACATATATATATATATATATATATATATATATATATACATACATACATACATACATATACATTGATATATACAGTATATCATTTATATGTATTTATTTTGCTGTTTTTGTTTACATGTTAAAGGTGTTTTAATGAATATACATGCATGTTTAACATATGGATTCCTTTCTTTCATGAAGACTAGAATATAAGTTGGTGTATTACCTGATTCTGATGACTTGCATTGATTGTAATCAGACAGTAGTGATGATAATGTCCACGTTTTCAAATGGAGGAGAAGAAAAGTTCCTCCTTTCTGTCTAATACCACATGAAAGTGGTTGGTTTTTGGCATCTTATTTGTCCAGCTTCCATATTCGTTTTTATACACTTTACAAGAAATATATTGGCGTCAAACTCCGTAGCTTGCTAGCTTGTTTGCGCTGGCTTTCGGAGACTCTTGTTTTGAAAGCGCAGGCGCGATGGAGCGGCACTTTTATTGTGAAGACAGGAACTGTGCAGTCAGTCTTTAGGCTTTTGACGGGATGTACGGTTGAAATAAAAAAGTGTCTTTTTTCCTTCACACTTTTGATTGATTGATTGGAACTTTTATTATTAGATTGCACAGTACAGTACATATTCCGTACAATTGACCACTAAATGGTAACACCCCAATAAGTTTTTACACTTGTTTAAGTCAGGTCATGTGACCACCTGTCTCTGTTTGATTGGTCCAACGTCACCAGTGACTGCATCTGATTGGTGGAACGGAGTGAACGTCACCAGTGACTGTATTTGTTGAAACGCAGGCACTATGAAGGTCTGTCTGACAGACCAAAACAAACAAAGCGTGCATTAACAGATCGATACAAATTAGTAGCGAGCTGAATGTAGATAAAAGTAGCGGAGTAAAAGTAGCGTTCCTTCTCTATAAATATACTCAAGTAAAAGTAAAAGTATGTTGCATTAAAACTACTCTTAGAAGTACAATTTATCCCAAAAGTTACTCAAGTAGATGTAACGGAGTAAAAGTAGCGCGTTACTACCCACCTCTGGTGGTGAATAGCCAATGCATTCTATTTTTGTTAAAATATGTTTGGATTAGTACTTGTCAATACATCAAATTACAATAAATAAACATACCACACATTTTCTGGATTCAAAATTCCTCTACTGCCATCTTGTGGAGTCAATGGAAACTACATCAGATAGAGTCAATGTCATTTCACCATTTTTTTTTTAAATAGAAATAAATACTAATAATAATGATTTCAAAGCAAGTTATCCACCAAAGTGTGCGATGTAAAAGTAGCAATAGATTTCGTGGTCAAATTGTGAAATTTAATGTGGTTTTTACAGCATTTGTCTCTAAATGAAAAATCAGTATTTTTTTTTTTTACTGTAATAATTTGCGGTGTCCTTTTGGCATTTACAGTAATACACCGAAAAATCTATACTTGTTGATTTGTGGTAAAAAAACAAAAAAAAACAACAACTGACGGCTCTCAAATGTTTACTGTAAAATTGCATTTTTTAAATTTACAGTAAAAAAACAAATGCAAATTTTACAGTGAAATTCTGCCAACTGAGCTGCCTTTTTTTAACCATAAAAAGAGCAGTAGTTTTTCCATTTACAGAAATATACACTACATTAACAGTAATATACTCTACATTTACAGTAGTATACTCTACATTTACAGTAATGTACACCACATTTACAGTAATATACTCTACATTTACAGTAATATACTCTACATTTACAGTAATATACACTACATTTTGAGGTGAAATTATTGCAACTTACCATCTTTTTTTTTTTTTACATTTTAGTTAAAAAAAAAAATCTAATAAAATGCATTAAAAAAAGTGTAATAATAGTATTCATTGTTAGAAGCGGCCCTCTGGGGCCAAACATAACGGGGGCGGTATGGCGTAGTGGGTAGAGCGGCCGTGCCAGAAACCTGAGGGTTGCAGGTTCGCTCCCCGCCTCTTGACATCCAAATCGCTGCCGTTGTGTCCTTGGGCAGGACACTTCACCCTTGCCCCTGGTGCCTCTCACACTGGTGAATGTCAGTCTACCCCAGAGCAGCTGTGGCTACAAATGTAGCTTACCACCACCAGGTGTGAATGAATGATGGCTTCCCACTTCTCTGTGAGCGTTTTGAGTATTTAATAATAGAAAAGCGTGATATAAAATCTAATCCATTATTATTATAACTGCCATGTGGCCCTCAGTTAAAACCACTTTCACACCTCTGCATTGTGCCTTTATGCTTACATTTTACTCTTTTTTTTAGGTTTGGTTTTATTCGACAAAGGCCCGAAAAACTAAAATTTTGGGCCCCAAGTGGCCCTTGGACACCCCTGGTTTGGTCTGTGTGTGTATTTAGGTGATTAGTTGTGACTCTAAAGCAGGGGTGCTCACACTTTTTCTGCAGGCGAGCTACTTTTCAATTGATCAAGTCGTGGGGATCTACCTCATTCATATATATCATTTATATTTACTTATTTATGAAATATATGTTTTTGTTAACAAGTTAAAGGTGTTTAATAATAATGCAAGCATGTTTAACACATATAGTTAATATTGTTAATACATTAAAGGTGTTTAATGATAATACAAGCATGTTTAACACATATAGTTAATATTGTTAACAAGTTAAAGGTGTTTAAAGATAATGAAAGCATGTTTAACACATATAGTTAATATTGTTAAAAAATTAAAGGTGTTTAATGATAATACAAGCATGTTTAACACATATAGTTAATATTGTTAACAGGTTAAAGGTGTTTAATGATAATACAAGCATGTTTAACACATAGTTAATATTGTTAAAAAATTAAAGGTGTTTAAAGATAATACAAGCATGTTTAGCACATATTAGAGATGCGCGGATAGGCAATTATTTCATCCGCAACCGCATCAGAAAGTCGTCAACCATCCGCTATCCACCCGATATAACATTTGATCAGAACCGCACCCGCCCGCACCCGCCTGTTGTTATATATCTAATATAGACGATGCAAGGCATTAGTGAGGTTATAAAGCTTTTGCCTGTTAAAGAAAGGAGACTGATCCAATGCAGCACAGACATTCGCGTGCCACGCTGTCACGACCCAGACGCACACCAGTGCGCAATCATATGGGAGCCGCGCTGAGCGCACCTCCAAGCGCGTCTCGCTGCCGGCGACGGCCGGGTATGGTCCCGACGCTCCAGCGCCATCCATTTTCAGGGCTAGTTGATTCGGCAGGTGGGTTGTTACACACTCCTTAGAGGGTTCCGACTTCCATGGCCACCGTCCTGCTGTCTATATCAACCAGGGTGAGCCCCACCCCTTTCGTGAGCGCACTGCGCGCGGAGTGACCCCTGTTACGCGCCCCCGGCAACAGGGGTGGCGGGCAGGTAAGCTGCGCGGGCGGAGCGCGCGGAGTGACCCCTGTTACGAGCCCCCGGCCACGGGGGTGGCGGGCAGGTAAGCTGCTTACCTGCTGCGCGTGACGCCGGCCGCGGCGAAGGCGGACGAGGCGGGGTGTCGGTGCGGTGGGTGCGGTGGTGACCCTGGACGTGCGTCGGGCCCTTCTCGCGGATCGCCTCAGCTACGGCTCCCGGTGGGGCCCTCTCGGGGGAAGGGGCCTCGGTCCCGGACCCCGGCGAGGCGTCCCTTCTCCGCTCCGTAAAAGTGTCCATCTCTTTTTCTTTTTTTTTCTTCTGTTGTGGCATATGCTGCAGGTGCCTGCTCGTTTTTCGTATGTGGGTAACAACATTTAACTATGTATATATATTTACCAATTGGTTTAACTGCCACCCGCCTGAATCTATTTAAAATCTAATTTTTTTTTATTTCAACCGCCCGACCCGACCCGACCCGACCCGACCCGCGGATAAAATCTAATTTTTTTAAATTTAAACCGCCCGATCCGCGGATAATCCGCGGACTGCGCGGTTGTGCCCGCAAACCGCGCATCTCTAACACATATAGTTAATATTGTTAACAAGTTAAAGGTGTTTAAAGATAATACAAGCATGTTTAACACATATAGTTAATATTGTTAACAAGTTAAAGGTGTTTAAAGATAATACAAGCATGTTTAACACATATAGATTCCTTTCTTTCATGAAGACAAGAATATAAATTGGTGTATTACCTGATTCTGATGACTTGCATTGATTGGAATCAGACAGTGGTGCTGATAAGGTCCGCATTTTCGAATGGAGGAGAAAAAAAGTCCTCCTTTCTGTCCAATACCACATGAAAGTGGTTGGTTTTTGGCATCTTATTTGTCCAGCTTCCGTACTCCTTTGTATGCACTTGACAAGAAATACATTGTCGGCAAACTCCATAGCTTGCTAGCTTGTGCACGCCAGCTTTCTGAGACTCTTATTTTGTTAGCGCAACTGTGCAACTGTGCAGTCGGTCTTTGGAGTTTTGACGACAGGTACGGCGCCAGAGTCTGTTGAAATAAAGTGTTTCTCGCCTTCCAGTCGGTAATTTTAATGAGCTGGCAGCAGCCAGCGTCATCTCAGAAGACCCTCGGGTGCCGTGAATGTCAATCAAGTGACGAAAGTGACGTCATAGTGAAGATTTATGATCGCTCATTTTTAGGACTATTTTTTTAATGCCTGGCTGGTGATCGACTGACACACCCTCCGAGATCGACCGGTAGCTCGCGATCGACGTAATGAGCACCCCTGCTGTAAAGGAAACACTTTGATTCTTACGTATCATCATCATAATGGGTTTAAAGTAAATGAATGGAACAGTAAAAATAATTGATTAAAAGAGGAGCTTTATTGAAGGGGTTGTATTTACCTCTCTGGATGGTCACCATCTGTCAGTGAACAAGTACGGTCCACGGCTCGCTAGCTAGCTAGCGTTTTTTGTGCTGGTTGCTCAGTCCCATGACTCTGAAGGTGCAGCTGGCAATCTTCTCATATAGAAGGAACATGAGGGCGGCAGTCAGCACTGTCTGCAGCAGCTTGGCCTCCAGGCCTTTAAACAGACCCAAGAGACCAAATTTCCTAATAAACAAGAGAGGACACAGTAGTATTTTGCACATAGTCACATGTAATGATTAGACACCACATAGCCAACATGTACAAAGTCATTTTCCACTGGCAGATAATCATTCAATCCACGTCAGCCTGACTTTCCATATGATTCGCTTTTTATTATTGCTTTTAACCAGGTTTTTTTTACACTCTGACTCTGTTTTTTCTGACACTGAGAAACTCAATGCATTGTTTGACTCCACCTGTGAGACTGCCTTGAACTCAGTGGCTCCTTTAAAAGTCAAAAAAGGCCAAAACTAAATCAGAACCCTGGTTTAATGAGAGAACACGTGCAATCAGACGCGAGTGCCGCAAAGCTGAACGCAGGTGGAAGAAGGACAAGCTTCAGGTGTCACTCCAGATTTTAAAAAACTGTTGGCATGAATGAATGAACACTTAGTGTCTAACAATCTCTGTGAACCTTTTCAATCCGGTTTCAGGGCAAATCACTCTACGGAGACAGCCCTCGCAAAAATGACTAATGATCTACTGCTAACGATGGATTCTGATGCGTCATCTATGTTGCTGCTTCTTGATCTTAGCGCTGCTTTCGATACCGTCGATCATAACATTTTATTAGAGCGTATCAAAACACGTATTGGTATGTCAGACTTAGCTTTGTCGTGGTTTAACTCTTATCTTACTGACAGGATGCAATGCGTCTCCCATAATAATGTGACCTCGGACTATGTTAAGGTAACGTGCGGAGTTCCTCAAGGTTCGGTTCTTGGCCCTGCACTCTTTAGTATTTACATGCTGCCGCTAGGCGACATCATACGCAAATACGGTGTTAGCTTTCATTGTTATGCTGATGACACCCAACTCTACATGCCCCTAAAGCTGACCAACACGCCGGATTGTAGTCAGCTGGAGGCGTGTCTTAATGAAATTAAACAATGGATGTCCGCTAACTTCTTGCAACTCAACGCCAAGAAAACGGAAATGCTGATTATCGGTCCTGCTAAACACCGACATTTATTTAATAATACCACCTTAACATTTGACAACCAAACAATTACACAAGGCGAATCAGTAAAGAATCTGGGTATTATCTTCCACCCAACTCTCTCCTTTGAGTCACACATTAAGAGTGTTACTAAAACGGCCTTCTTTCATCTCCGTAATATCGCTAAAATTCGTTCTATTTTATCCACTAGCGACGCTGAGATCATTATTCATGCGTTCGTTACGTCTCGTCTCGACTACTGTAACGTATTATTTTGGGGTCTCCCTATGTCTAGCATTAAAAAATTACAGTTGGTACAAAATGCGGCTGCTAGACTTTTGACAAGAACAAGAAAGTTTGATCATATTACGCCTATACTGGCTCACCTGCACTGGCTTCCTGTGCACTTAAGATGTGACTTTAAGGTTTTACTACTTACGTATAAAATACTACACGGTCTAGCTCCGTCCTATCTTGTCGATTGCATTGTACCATATGTCCCGGCAAGAAATCTGCGTTCAAAGAACTCCGGCTTATTAGTGATTCCCAGAGCCCAAAAAAAGTCTGCGGGCTATAGAGCGTTTTCTATTGGGGCTCCAGTACTATGGAATGCCCTCCCGGTAACAATTAGAGATGCTACCTCAGTAGAAGCATTTAAGTCCCATCTTAAAACTCATTTGTATACTCTAGCCTTTAAATAGCCCCCCTGTTAGACCAGTTGATCTGCCGTTTCTTTTCTTTTCTCCTCTGCTCCCCTTTTCCTTGAGGGGGGGGGGGGGGGGGCACAGGTCCGGTGGCCATGGATGAAGTGCTGGCTGTCCAGAGTCGGGACCCGGGGTGGACCGCTCGCCTGTGCATCGGCTGGGAACATCTCTACGCTGCTGACCCGTCTCCGCTCGGGATGGTGTCCTGCTGGCCCCACTATGGACTGGACTCTTACTATTATGTTGGATCCACTATGGACTGGACTCTCACAATATTATGTCAGACCCACTCGACATCCATTGCTTTCGGTCTCCCCTAGAGGGGGGGGGGGGGGGGTTACCCACATATGCGGTCCTCTCCAAGGTTTCTCATAGTCATTCACATCGACGTCCCACTGGGGTGAGTTTTTCCTTGCCCGTATGTGGGCTTTGTACCGAGGATGTCGTTGTGGCTTGTGCAGCCCTTTGAGACACTTGTAATTTAGGGCTATATAAATAAAGATTGATTGGTTGATTGATTGATTGGCATGGATATCAGAGCACAGTAAAAGAGGCAAAAAGAGAACATTTGGCAAATATTATTGCCTCAAATAGTCTTGACCCTCGTGTTTTATTCAAAACCATTGACTCTGTTCTTAATGCCCCTCAGCCTACATGTTTGGAACCCTCCTCTGAATTGTGTAATGCCTTTTTAGAGTATTTTATTGATAAGATTGCCACAACAAGGGCTCTCATTTCTGTTCCGACCTCTGACCCTTCTGTCCCCTTTAACTACTCTGCTGTTTTTAATCAGTTTGAGCAAGTGACTCTGCGGCAGTTACAAGAGTTAACTCATCATATGAAGCCCTCAGGTTCTCCCCATGATGCTGTCCCTCCTACCTTTTTTAAAGAAGTGTTTTCTTGCATAGGGCAGCCTGTTCTTAATATTTTAAATAGCAGTCTGTTTTCTGGAGTAGTTCCTACCAGTTTTAAACACGCCGTGGTTCAACCGCTTTTAAAGAAACCTGGTTTGGACAGTTCAGTTTTAGCCCATTTTAGACCCATTTCTAAGCTGCCTTTCCTCTCAAAGATTTTGGAGAAGATTGTTTTTACCCAGTTAAACACTTTTTTAGAGGACTGTGATGTTTTAGAAGTCTTTCAGTCTGGGTTTAAACCCCTCCATAGTACCGAGTCAGCTTTATTAAGGGTTTTTAATGACATCCTTCGAGCAACAGATTTAGGTGATCATGTGATTTTAGTTTTACTGGATCTAACAGCAGCATTTGATACGGTGGACCATAATATTTTAATTAGCCGCCTGCAGCATCAAGTGGGCATCTGTGGTACTGCTTTGAGTTGGCTGAAGTCCTATTTGACTAACAGGACCTTCTCTGTGAATGTTGCTGGATCTGAATCCTCCGTTGCTCAGTTGACATGTGGGCTCCCACAGGGCTCAGTTTTGGGACCACTTCTCTTTTCTATTTATTTACTTCCCCTGGGCTCAATCCTAAGAAAGCATGATATTTCTTTTCATTGTTATGCCGATGACACACAAATGTATTTTCCATTAAAGAGAAATCATGCCTCTTCAATACAGCCATTACTTGCCTGTCTTGATGATATCAAGGCCTGGATGGCCCTAAACTTCTTACATTTCAATGAAAAGAAGACAGAAGTAATAGTGTTTGGACCTAGTGGTACCTGTGAGCTCCCCCCTGTTGACTTTGGCCCTTTGGCTTTGCACGTTAAGCCCATGGTCACCAACCTGGGCTTTCGTATTGACTGTGGTTTTAAATTGGAGCGTCAGATTGGCACAGTGGTGAAAGCCAGCTTTTTTTATTTACGTCAGCTGGCCAAGGTTAAAAACCTTCTTTCTAGGCAACAGTTAGAGACAGTAATCCATGCCTTCATCACATCTCGGCTGGATTACTGTAACTCTTTATATTTTGGAATTAGTCAGTCTTCCCTCTCACGTCTGCAGCTGGTCCAAAATGCAGCTGCCCGACTTTTAACTAACACCAGAAAAAGAGAGCACATTACTCCTGTTTTAGCCTCCCTCCACTGGCTGCCTGTGTCTTTTAGAGTCCATTTTAAAATGATCTTACTCGTTTTTAAATCCTTACGTGGTCTTGCCCCACCGTACCTCTCTGAGCTGCTCCACCTCTATGCCCCCACCCGGTCCCTCAGGTCAGCTGATCAGCTGATCCTGGAGGTACCCAAAACAAAGCGCAAGCTCAGAGGGGACAGAGCTTTCTCTGTTGCGGGTCCCAAACTCTGGAACGATCTCCCTCTCCATGTGAGACAGGCCCCTTCTTTGGCTATTTTTAAGACCCTTCTTAAAACCCATTTTTATTCACTGGCTTTTAACCCAGCATGAGACTTTAAACTGTTTTTAGCTTTTAACTTTTTGAACTGTTTTTCACTTTTAAACTGTTTTTATCCAACAAACTGTTCTTAGGGTAATTTATATTTGCTTTTTAATTGTGTATTTTTATTTCTGTTTTAAATGTTATTTTTTAGTCTGTCCTTTGCCTCTATTTCTTTGTGGTGTACAGCCCTTTGTTTTTCAACTGTGCTTGTTTTTAAAGGGCTTTATAAATAAAGTTGGTATGGTTGTCATGTCTGTGTGATCATGTTTTGTTTTAGTAATGTTCGGTTTAAATTTTGGACTTTTTGTGCACTTTTGTTTTGTTTTGTCACCATAGCAACCATTAGTTTTCACCTGTCACGTCACGCACCTGTTTTACATTTTGAGTCACGCACCTGCTTTCACTAATCATGTCCATAGTATTTAAGTTCATTCATTTTCTGTTGTTCGTCCTGACGACATCACCACATTTATGCTCCTGCACACTCTCCACACCCTGATGACCCTTGCTACTCTTTTTTTTCATGCCGGTTCCATGCCAAGTAAGTTTTTGTTTGTTAAGCCACAGTTAGTGTTTTGTTTAATTGTTCATAGTTTCTGCCAATGTGCAAGTTTTGTGTTTAAAGTCTAGTTTTATTCTCCGCCACTGTGCGCGCTTTTTGTTTATTCCTTTTTTGATAGTTTAAAATAAATAATGTCTTCACCTTCACGCCATGTCTGGTCCAAATGCTCATTTGCACCACGGGAGAACAAACCAAGCCATAGTCCAAGTCCTGACAATGGTATGGTATGGTATGGTATGGTTGACTGGATTTTGTTTTTTCAAAATTTTGCCCTGGTTTTAATATACACTATATTGCCAAAAGTATTTGGCCACCTGCCTTGACTCACATATGAACTTGAAGTGCCATCCCATTCCTAACCCATAGGGTTCAATATGATGTCAATATGATATGATGTCCTTTCACTGGAACTAAGGGGCCAAGCCCAACTCCTGAAAAACAACCCCACACCATAATTCCTCCTCCACCAAATTTCACACTCGGCACAATGCAGTCCGAAATGTAGCGTTCTCCTGGCAACCTCCAAACCCAGACTGGTCCATCAGATTGCCAGATGGAAAAGTGTGATTCATCAGTCCAGAGAAGGCGTCTCCACTGCTCTAGAGTCCAGTGGTGATGTGCTTTACACCACTGCATCCCACGCTTTGCATTGGACTTGGTGATATATGGCTTAGATGCAGCTGATCGGCCATGGAAAGCCATTCCATGAAGCTCTCTGCGTACTGTACGTGGGCTAATTGGAAGGTCACATGAAGTTTGGAGCTCTGTAGCAAGTGACTGTGCAGAAAGTCTGTGCACTATGCTGACCTCTCTGTCAGTTTACATGGCCTACCACTTGGTGGCTGAGTTGCTGTTGTTCCCAAACTCTTCACTTTTCTTATAATAAAGTTGACTTTGGAATATTTAGGAGCGAGGACTGGATTTGTTGCACAGGTGGCATCCTATGACAGTTCCACGCTGGAAATCACTGAGAGCGGCCCATTCTTTCACAAATGTTTGTAGAAACAGTCTCCATGCCGAAGTGCTTGATTTGATACACCGGGCCAAGTGAAGAGGACACCTGATTCTCATCATTTGGATGGGTGGACAAATACTTTTGGCAATATAGTGTATGTCTCATTTCTTAGTTAAATGTGTAAAAGTTAAATTTTTCAAACACATCAATTAGTGTTGTGCAGTTATTGTTTTCAATTAGATTGATCACAATCTAGACTTGTGATTCATTTCACTTTAGAATTGTGACGAATCACGATGTTACTTGCATCATTGAATGAAGAATGTGTGTCCTGTTTACAATATATTAGGGATGTCCCGATCCGATATTTGGATCGGATCGGCTGCCGATATTTGCCAAAAGTTGCGTATCGGCAAGGCATGGGAAAATGCCGATCCAGATCCAGTTTAAAAAAAAAACTCCGGTCCATGTTTTCCAACGCACCTATTTAAATAGTACATTCCACTTTTCTGTTGCTCCGTAATTTCCGTTCCGCATTTTCCAGCACACCTTCAACACATCTGTGAACTCTCACGCTGTTGCATTTAGCTGCTGGCATTACACGACAGGTTCTTCTCACTCTTTTCTGTGTCTCCCTCTTACAGACAGCAAGTGCACCTTCTTACACACGTCACATACTGTCACGTCATACGTCACATACTGTCACGTCATACGTCACATACGTATACGTCCTCCCCGAGCAGAGAGGTAGCAGCATGGCTAACGTTAGCTGTGATGCTAGCGCAGCGGTGCGAGCAACGCTCCCTCTAAGGCAGTGGTTCTCAACCTTTTTTCAGTGATGTACCCCCTGTGAACATTTTTTTTTAATTCAAGTACCCCCTAATCAGAACAAAGCATTTTTGGTTGAAAAAAAGAGGTAAAGAAGTAAAATACAGCACTATGTCATCAGTTTCTGATTTATTAAATTGTATAACAGTGTAAAATAGTGCTCATTTGTTGTGGTCTTTCTTTAACTATTTGGAAAAAAAGATATAAAAATAACAAAAAACTTGTTGAAAAATAAACAAGTGATTCAATTATAAATAAAGATTTCTACACATAGAAGTAATCATCAACTTAAAGTGCCCTCTTTGGGGATTGTAATAGAGATCCATCTGGATTCATGAATTTAATTCCAAACATTTATTCACAAAAAAATACATCTTTAACATCAATATTTATGGAACATGTCCACAAAAATCTAGCTGTCAACACTGAATTTTTTTTGAGACATTTAAAAAAAATCTCTGCATGAAAGTTTAAAAGTAGCATATATTAATGCAGTATGAAGAAGAATGTTTTAATGTAGACATGCAAGCCTTGAAAGAACATTTTGAAAATCAAGACTACATTTCCTGCAAATGGGTGCATTTCTACCCTATATTTTAACTTTAGATTTATTCTCATATCAAACTCTTTTGGCTGTCTTTTTGACACTTACATCCGGCGCCCCCCTCCACACCCTGGATTATAAATAATGTAAATAATTCAATGTGATTATCTTGTGTGATGACTGTATTATGATGATAGTATATATCTGATAGTATATATCTGTATCATGAATCAATTTAAGTGGACCCCGACTTAAACAAGTGGAAAAACGTATTGGGGTGTTACCATTTAGTGGTCAATTGTACGCAAAGGGAATAAGCGGTAGAAAATGGATGGATGGATGGATGTACGGAATATGTACTTCACTGTGCAACCTACTAATAAAAGTCTCAATCAATCAATCAAAACACATAGAATCATCATACTGCTGTGATTATATGCATCAAGTGTTCATTCAAGGCTAAGGCAGAATATCGAGATATATATCGTGTATCGCAATATGGCCTTAAAATATGGCAATATTAAAAAAAGGCCATATCGCCCAGCCCTAGTTCAATGATGCCATTTCTGTTTGTCATGTATCATTTTGTCTATTTTGTGTTTATCCTTGAATAAACAGGTCAGTTTCTTGTTACCAACCATTGTGTATTATTCAAACTCCCCTAATTCAGCTGGCTAGTTGTTATCAAGAGTACTAAAACCCTTTTCAACATGATTCTGACAACTAAGTAGGCTAAATAACTTTAAACTTTAATACATGCTCGGATAGGCCAGTATCGGTATCGGTCAGTATCGGTATCGGATCGGAAGTGCAAAAACCTGGGTCGGGACATCCCTACAATATATACGCTGGAGATAGGATCTCTGTCACTTTCAACTGTCTTGTTTTTTTTTCTTCACTTTAGTTTTCTGAAAACTCAATAAAAAAAATTTGAAAGAAATAAAAAAAAAAAGACCACCATATATATATATTTTTTGTCCTGTTTAGCTTCTCAGGCAAATCAATCAAGACCACCATATTTTGACACAAATGCAATTGTATTATCAGAATGTCATACAGGAAACATTTTTAAACGCTTTACTTGAATCCACGTAATTGATTTGTTCCCCTGGGGTTGTATTTTGAAGTGACAGCATAAAGCAACATCCTCACTCACGGGCAAATGTATGCACGGACCTGTCCACCGCGCCTTTCAGACAACACCAAATCAGGAGAATGTGCGGTCAAATTAAATTGGCTGATCATTCTGTGTTTATACTTGATTCAGGGTTCGTGCACCTTTTCCACGGCCAAATTCAAGCACTTTTTAAGGACTTTCAAGATCAATTTTTCCAGTTTTTCCACGTAGCCTTCAAAAGGCGAAAACCAGTGTGAATCAATCCATAGCCTTGTTGTTGTTGTTTGAGCTCACCAAATGCTGTCTGGAGGAAAAATAGGGAAAATCTGCTAAAGCCTAACATTGAAGCAGCAGTTATCATGAACTGAATGGGGCATAGAAAATGAAGCAGTGTGACTATTCAATGTCATTGGTGTTTGCAAACGTGTCTTCATTTGTCTTGTTTTTCACATTTCTCGTTCTTTTTCTCACTTCCAGCACTCAAGGACACGGAACAGCACGGATTGATTCACAGCGTATTTGTGCTTGTAAACTGCATGATGTGATATAAATACACGCACCCTCAATGTAGCTGCTGACAGAAGTATATATGTTATACAGAGGTGGGTAGAGTAGCCAGAAATTGTACTCAAGTAAGAGTACTGTTACTTTAGAGATTTATTACTCAAGTAAAAGTAAGTAGTCACCCAAATATTTACTTGAGTAAAAGTAAAAAGTATGTTGTGAAAAAACTACTCAAGTACTGAGTAACTGATGAGTAACATACACACTCATATATATATATATATATACAGGTAAAAGCCAGTAAATTAGAATATTTTGAAAAACTTGATTTATTTCAGTAATTGCATTCAAAAGGTGTAACTTGTACATTATATTTATTCATTGCACACAGACTGATGCATTCAAATGTTTATTTCATTTAATTTTGATGATTTGAAGTGGCAACAAATGAAAATCCAAAATTCCGTGTGTCACAAAATTAGAATATTACTTAAGGCTAATACAAAAAAGGGATTTTTAGAAATGTTGGCCAACTGAAAAGTATGAAAATGAAAAATATGAGCATGTACAATACTCAATACTTGGTTGGAGCTCCTTTTGCCTCAATTACTGCGTTAATGCGGCGTGGCATGGAGTCGATGAGTTTCTGGCACTGCTCAGGTGTTATGAGAGCCCAGGTTGCTCTGATAGTGGCCTTCAACTCTTCTGCGTTTTTGGCTCTGGCATTCTGCATCTTCCTTTTCACAATACCCCACAGATTTTCTATGGGGCTAAGGTCAGGGGAGTTGGCGGGCCAATTTAGAACAGAAATACCATGGTCCGTAAACCAGGCACGGGTAGATTTTGCGCTGTGTGCAGGCGCCAAGTCCTGTTGGAACTTGAAATCTCCATCTCCATAGAGCAGGTCAGCAGCAGGAAGCATGAAGTGCTCTAAAACTTGCTGGTAGACGGCTGCGTTGACCCTGGATCTCAGGAAACAGAGTGGACCGACACCAGCAGATGACATGGCACCCCAAACCATCACTGATGGTGGAAACTTTACACTAGACTTCAGGCAACGTGGATCCTGTGCCTCTCCTGTCTTCCTCCAGACTCTGGGACCTCCATTTCCAAAGGAAATGCAAAATTTGCATGGTTGGGTGATGGTTTGGGGTGCCATGTCATCTGCTGGTGTCGGTCCACTCTGTTTCCTGAGATCCAGGGTCAACGCAGCCGTCTACCAGCAAGTTTTAGAGCACTTCATGCTTCCTGCTGCTGACCTGCTCTATGGAGATGGAGATTTCAAGTTCCAACAGGACTTGGCGCCTGCACACAGCGCAAAATCTACCCGTGCCTGGTTTACGGACCATTGTATTTCTGTTCTAAATTGGCCCGCCAACTCCCCTGACCTTAGCCCCATAGAAAATCTGTGGGCTATTGTGAAAAGGAAGATGCAGAATGCCAGACCCAAAAACGCAGAAGAGTTGAAGGCCACTATCAGAGCAACCTGGGCTCTCATAACACCTGAGCAGTGCCAGAAACTCATCGACTCCATGCCACGCCGCATTAACGCAGTAATTGAGGCAAAAGGAGCTCCAACCAAGTATTGAGTATTGTACATGCTCATATTTTTCATTTTCATACTTTTCAGTTGGCCAACATTTCTAAAAATCCCTTTTTTGTATTAGCCTTAAGTAATATTCTAATTTTGTGACACACGGAATTTTGGATTTTCATTTGTTGCCACTTCAAATCATCAAAATTAAATGAAATAAACATTTGAATGCATCAGTCTGTGTGCAATGAATAAATATAATGTACAAGTTACACCTTTTGAATGCAATTACTGAAATAAATCAAGTTTTTCAAAATATTCTAATTTACTGGCTTTTATCTGTATATATACATATATATATATATATATATACATATATATACATACATACATACATATACATTGATATATACAGTATATCATTCATATGTATTTATTTTGCTGTTTTTGTTTACATGTTAAAGGTGTTTTAATGAATATACATGCATGTTTAACATATATAGATTCCTTTCTTTAATGAAGACTAGAATATAAGTTGGTGTATTACCTGATTCTGATGACTTGCATTGATTGTAATCAGACAGTAGTGATGATAATGTCCACGTTTTCAAATGGAGGAGAAGAAAAGTTCCTCCTTTCTGTCTAATACCACATGAAAGTGGTTGGTTTTTGGCATCTTATTTGTCCAGCTTCCATATTCGTTTTTATACACTTTACAAGAAATATATTGGCGTCAAACTCCGTAGCTTGCTAGCTTGTTTGCGCTGGCTTTCGGAGACTCTTGTTTTGAAAGCGCAGGCGCGATGGAGCGGCACTTTTATTGTGAAGACAGGAACTGTGCAGTCAGTCTTTAGGCTTTTGACGGGATGTACGGTTGAAATAAAAAAGTGTCTTTTTTCCTTCACACTTTTGATTGATTGATTGGAACTTTTATTATTAGATTGCACAGTACAGTACATATTCCGTACAATTGACCACTAAATGGTAACACCCGAATACGTTTTTCAACTTGTTTAAGTCAGGTCATGTGACCACCTGTCTCTGTTTGATTGGTCCAACGTCACCAGTGACTGCATCTGATTGGTGGAACGAAGTGAACGTCACCAGTGACTGTATTTGTTGAAACGCAGGCACTATGAAGGTCTGTCTGACAGACCAAAACAAACAAAGCGTACATTAACAGATCGATAAAAATTAGTAGCGAGTAGCGAGCTGAATGTAGATAAAAGTAGCGGAGTAAAAGTAGCGTTCCTTCTCTATAAATATACTTAAGTAAAAGTAAAAGTATGTTGCATTAAAATTACTCTTAGAAGTACAATTTATCCCAAAAGTTACTCAAGTAGATGTAACGGAGTAAATGTAGCGCGTTACTACCCACCTCTGATGTTATATCATTTCATCGTTGGTTAGAATAAATAAATACAATGTATAAATAAAAGTTCTTATTTACATATAATGTGATTAAAAATTTATTCCCATGCAAGTATATGTTAACTTTATTTTTGTTACAAAACCCATGTAAATTGGAGGGGAACATATTTTTTGTTCCGGTTTGGTCACATTGTTGGGGGGGACAATTCATATGTGACGGAATAAGGGATAATTGTTTTGTTTTTAAAATGCACTGTAGCACTTTGAGGTTGTTTGCTCGATGTAAAGTGCTTTAAACAAATAAAATCTATTATTATTATTATTAAATAGTGCACCCACCTCACTCTGTTGACTAGCAGACACTTGACGGTCATTAGACTGGACAGCAGCGTAGACTTTGTCGACTTGTTGAACTGACCAAACTGCAAATCAAAAAATAAACAATTGCATACCTGCCAACTTTTGAAATCAGAAAAACCTAGTAGCCAGGGTCCAGGGGCCTGGTGGGGGGTTCAGGAAAATCATTCAGCAAAATGATTATTAGCATTCAGACAGGTTAAAATGTTGCTAAAACCATCACTTTTCTATCAGTCACAGTGACTTTTCAAAACAAAAATATTACAGCAAAAATCATATGGGTTGATTGACATGTTTATTCTGTAAGCTAACTTCAATAGTTTGAAATTATTTTGACAGTTAATGCCAGTTATCCTGTCAACCTTTCACAAGACTTCAATTTGTTCATTGAAAGTATAAACACTTTTTACAGTAAACAAATGGTAAAACAGTACTAAACAATTCCATTAAAAAAAAAATTGGTGTCATTATTAACTTTCTGCCCAAGCTTGTATAATCTACTGCCTTGTTCAATTGTAAAAAATATTCTGTGCCTAAAATTCACATTTCTATCACAATTATCATACTGTAAACATGGTAAGCTAACTTCATTAAAATTAATAGTCCTGTCAATAGCATGGAATTACAATTCAAATGTAGTTTTTTTGTAAGCCTTTCAAAAGAATTCAAAATATGAAAAATTCATGAAAATTAATTGAAGCCATCAGACACTTGAAAAGTGGCACATCACATCTCTAATGTAATCATTTGAACTTTTCAACAGAAATAGCACTGCAAAAATATTAAGGACATACTTCTGTATTTTGGTAGTTATGCTGTCAACATTTAACAAGATTTCTTCAACTTGGACTTGAAAGCATAAATAGTATAAACACTTTTAACAGTATAACAGTACTAAACAATTCCAATAGATAACATTGGTGTCATTACCTTTTTGTGGCTAAAATCCAAATTTATTCTATCAGATTGATCATACTGCAAAAATGATATGGTAACTTTATGATAAGTTTACTTCATTAAAATGTAATTCAATAGCATCATTAGCATGGAACTACAATTCAATTGCAGTTTTCTGTAAGCCTTTCAAAAGAATTGAAGAAGAATGAATGAAAATGAATTTTAGCAATCAAGACAGTTGTAAATGCAGCACATCACATCTTCCATGGTCAGTATTTTGTCAATGTTTTCGCCTGTGGAAGCCGTATTGCATTCCCTCAAAGACAGAAGTACTGACAATACTTTTCCAATGTCATCATCGAAATATCGAACACAAATGGGGTACAGTTTTACATCGTCATAATCGGTGCTGCCGTCAGTCGACGTGCTAAATGGTTCCGTCTTCATGACATGGGCGATACTTTTTGAGGATTCTGTTCCAAGACACTGAATAATGTTTGATGTTTTGGTTCGACGACATCCATATTTTTTGGCGATTTTCGAGTCGGGAAACATTTTCCGAAATAACTGTCCCATGTGATCAGCCAGTGCGATTGGAAGTCCATGCTCAATTATTGCCTCCGTAAATAAAACTTCGGCATTTATCACATCCAAAGAATCTGTTTGGGCGACGAAAAACGTTGAAAGTTTTCCACTTGTATCGCTAGCAACGGCATTAGACTTGTGTTTTTTTGTCCCAACGTGGTCTTTTACATCGCTAATTCCTCCGTGGTTCCTCAAGGTCAGAACTGGGAGGAAGTGGAAGGCACAGGAGGCCGTTGACCAGGCAGAAGCAAGGCTGAGACATGGCGTCTTAGTAGGTGCTGTGGCGGTCGGTCGAGCTGGGCTGGGTAGCCATACAAGACCACGCTACGACAAAGCCCAGGGTCGAGAGAGACGGCTGATGGTGCAGGGAGAGATCCGTGCAGAGGTTGAGGAGGAACGCCGGAGCAAGACAGTGGCCATGCGCCAGCAAGGAGCCTGGACAAATTGGGACCACGCATCTACCCGGAAGATCACCTGGACAGAACTTTGGAAGTCAGAACCAGCAAGACTCAAGTTCCTGATCCAGTCAGTGTATGATGTCCTCCCAAGTCCATCCAATCTTCATTGCTGGGGGCTAGTAGAAACACCTGAATGTCCACTGTGCAAGGCACAATGTTCCCTGGAGCACATCCTGAGCTGCTGCCCTAAAGCCCTGGGAGAGGGGAGGTACACTTGGCGCCACGACCAGGTGCTGAAGGCAGTAGCAGACACCATTGGCACTGGAATCCAGCAGAACAAACATCATCTCCCAGTCAGACATAACATCTCCTTCGTCAAGGCAGGGGACAAACCACAGGCTGGATTTAAGGCCCCAACCGGACTGCTAGCCACAGCCCGTGACTGGCAGCTTCAGGTGGATCTCGGCAGACAGCTGAAGTTTCCAGAGCGCATAGCAAGGACATCGCTGAGGCCAGACCTTGTCTTAACTTCTGACTCAACAAAGCAAGTTGTGCTGCTGGAACTTACAGTCCCCTGGGAAGACCGGATGGAGGAGGCCCATGAGCGAAAGAAGGCCAAATACCTTGAGCTGGTCGAGACATGCAGAGAGATCGGCTGGAGGACCCGCTGTGAGCCTATAGAAGTGGGCTGCAGGGGCTTTCTAGGGCAATCTGTGCATCAAGCATTCAGACTTCTTGGAATCAGAGGGTTGCTGGAGAGAAAATCCACCAGAAATATCAGTGAGGCTGCTGAGAAAGCCTCAAGGTGGTTGTGGATCAAGAGGGGAGACAGATGGAGTAGTTCGCTGCTTGGACACAAGCCAGGGCCTGATCAGCCCCGGTTGGGTCGCCCAGGCGAGGGTGTATAGAGATCAAAGACCCGAAACACCCAATGAACCTTGGTTCTTTACTGATGATGTGTTCAAGCTGCACCGCAAGGTGTTTCTCAAATCCGTGTCCGATCAAAAAATCTTGTCTGCACAAGGTGCAATTCGCGTAGTTGTCACCCTTTTTGGAACGGATAATTATTCCCGGATAGGCTTTTGAATATTCTTCACGGAATGACTGCAGTTTTCTTTTCGGTTTAAGACTCGTTTGCGATTTTTCTCCGGCTGATTCCATGATCGTTCGCTCGTTTGGAAACAATGGCAACTGGTGCCTCGCACATGGCATTCGGAATGGCTCGATAGGAAGTTACGGGAAGCAGTGTCGATTGTCATTGTTGTTACGCGATTTCGTGAATAAAACTTTAAAAAAAAAAAAAAAAAAATTTTAATGAATGAAAAACCGTATTTTTTATCACTGCGACCGTAACCCGGAATAGGTTGATGAAAACCGTACTAATTACGGGAAAACCGGAGTAGTTGGCAGGTATGCAATTGCACAAAAAATGTTATTGGCTAAATGGAGTTAACGCCTCAGCCAAATGTGCGAGCGATTGGAAGAAGACGTAATAAAAACTAATAAAAGTGATGAGTGTCTGAACACGCTTCATGACATTGTGGGAATTGGAGTTGCTGCTAAATTCACAAACTGGATCAGAATAGAGGAAAATCTATTTGCTTTCACTGTTTTTGATCATGCTTAAAATGACTACAGTCATCCCTCCTTTATTTTGTTCTTTGGTCCCAGGCCTGAACCTGGTCAACAAATGTACGTTAATTAATAAATCACTTTTTTTTTTGTTTACAACCTTCTAAATCAGGGGTGCTCACACTTTTTCTGCAGGTGAGCTACTTTTCAATTGATCAAGTCGTGGGGATCTACCTCATTCATATACATCATTTATATTTACTTATTTATGAAACATGTTTTTGTTAACAAGTTAAAGGTGTTTAATGATAATACAAGCGTGTTTAACACTTATAGTTAATATTGTTAATAAATTAAAGGTGTTTAATGAAAATACAAGCATGTTTAATACATATAGTTAATATTGTTAACAAGTTAAAGGTGTTTAAAGATAATACAAGCATGTTTAACACATATAGTTAATATTGTTAACAAGTTAAAGATGTTTAATGATAATGCAAGCATGTTTAACACTTATAGTTAATATTGTTAATAAATTAAAGGTGTTTAATGATAATACAAGAATGTTTAACACATAGTTAATATTGTTAACAAATTAAAGGTGTTTAAAGATAATACAAGCATGTTTAACACATATAGTTAATATTGTTAACAAGTTAAAGATGTTTAATGATAATGCAAGCATGTTTAACACATATAGTTAATATTGTTAATAAATTAAAGGTGTTTAATGATAATACAAGAATGTTTAACACATAGTTAATATTGTTAACAAGTTAAAGGTGTTTAAAGATAATACAAGCGTGTTTAACACTTATAGTTAATATTGGTAACAAGTTAAAGGTGTTTAATGATAATACAAGCATGTTTAACACATATAGTTAATATTGTTAATAAGTTAAAGGTGTTTAATGATAATGCAAGCATGTTTAACACTTATAGTTAATATTGTTAATAAATTAAAGGTGTTTAATGATAATACAAGAATGTTTAACACAGTTAATATTGTTAACAAATTAAAGGTGTTTAAAGATAATACAAGCATGTTTAACACTTATAGTTAATATTGGTAATAAGTTAAAGGTGTTTAAAGATAATACAAGCATGTTTAACACATATAGTTAATATTGTTAACAAGTTAAAGATGTTTAATGATAATGCAAGCATGTTTAACACATATAGTTAATATTGTTAATAAATTAAAGGTGTTTAATGATAATACAAGAATGTTTAACACATAGTTAATATTGTTAACAAGTTAAAGGTGTTTAAAGATAATACAAGCGTGTTTAACACTTATAGTTAATATTGGTAACAAGTTAAAGGTGTTTAAAGATAATACAAGCGTGTTTAACACGTATAGTTAATATTGGTAACAAGTTAAAGGTGTTTAATGATAATACAAGCATGTTTAACACATATAGTTAATATTGTTAATAAGTTAAAGGTGTTTAAAGATAATACAAGCATGTTTAACACATATAGATTCCTTTCTTTCATGAAGACAAGAATATAAGTTGGTGTATTACCTGATTCTGATGACTTGCATTGATTATGCAGTGGTGCTGATAAGGTCCGCATTTTCGAATGGAGGAGAAAAAAAAGTCCTCCTTTCTGTCCAATACCACATGAAAGTGGTTGGTTTTTGGCATCTTATTTGTCCAGCTTCCGTACTCCTTTGTATACACTTTACAAGAAATACATTGTCGGCAAACTCCGTAGCTTGCTAGCTTGTGCACGCCAGCTTTCTGAGACTCTTATTTTGTTAGCGCAGGCAGGATGAAGCAGAGCTTTTATTGTGCAACTGTGCAGTCGGTCTTTGGAGTTTTGACGACAGGTGCGGCGCCAGAGTCTGTTGAAATAAAGTGTTTCTCGCCTTCCAGTCGGTAATTTTAATGAGCTGGCAGCAGCCAGCGTCATCTCAGAAGACCCTCGGGTGCCGTGAATGTCAATCAAGTGACGAAAGTGACGTCATAGTGAAGATTTATGATCGCTCATTTTTAGGACTATTTTTTTAATGCCTGGCTGGTGATCGACTGACACACCCTCCGAGATCGACCGGTAGCTCGCGATCGACGTAATGAGCACCCCTGTTCTAAATGATCATTTTTCCAACCAATATTAGTCATCTAAACATGAAATGACACCCATATGGTTACCTTGCACAAAGTTAGAACGCTGCTAAAAATAGGCAAAGTTGGTCAATTTGACAGTCGCATCTACTAACATTAGCCGTGTTGTTAGCATTGCGCGTCCTGTGTTGTCATTCCACACGGCTCACGCTTACCAATGTCAAGATGATATGCACCGACTGACTTCATCTCTACTCAGCTGCCGATAACAAGTCTTAATAGCATTAAGTGGCGCGCTAGTATTGGTACATCTTGCCTTTTGACCGCAGAGTTTGACAACGGTTGCCATTACTAGCGTTTATTTGTAGTACAAACCCCGTTTCCATATGAGTTGGGAAATTGTGTTAGATGTAAATATAAACGGAATACAATGATTTGCAAATCATTTTCAAGCCATATTCAGTTGAATATGCTACAAAGACAACATATTTGATGTTTAAACTCATAAACTTTATTTTTTTGCAAATAATCATTAACTTTAGAATTTGATGGCAGCAACACGTGACAAAGAAGTTGGGAAAGGTGGCAATAAATACTGATAAAGTTGAGGAATGCTCATCAAAGACTTATTTGGAACATCCCACAGGTGTGCAGGCTAATTGGGAACAGGTGGGTGCCATGGTTGGGTATAAAAGTAGATTCCATGACATGCTCAGTCATTCACAAACAAGGATGGGGCGAGGGTCACCACTTTGTCAACAAATGCGTGAGGAAATTGTTGAACAGTTTAAGAAAAACCTTTCTCAACCAGCTATTGCAAGGAATTTAGGGATTTCACCATCTACGGTCCGTAATATCATCAAAGGGTTCAGAGAATCTGGAGAAATCACTGCACGTAAGCAGCTAAGCCCGTGACCTTCGATCCCTCAGGCTGTACTGCATCAACAAACGACATCAGTGTGTAAAGGATATCACCATATGGGCTCAGAAACACTTCCGAAACCAACTGTCAGTAACTACAGTTGGTCGCTACATCTGTAAGTGCAAGTTAAAACTCTCCTATGCAAGGCGAAAACCGTTTATCAACAACACCCAGAAACGCTGTCGGCTTCGCTGGGCTTGAGCTCATCTAAAATGGACTGATACAAAGTGGAAAAGTGTTCTGTGGTCTGACGAGTCCATATTTCAAATTGTTTTTGGAAACGGTGGACGTCGTGTCCTCCGGACCAAAGGGGAAAATAACCATCGGGATTGTTATAGGGGCAAAGTGTAAAAGGCAGCATGTGTGATGGTATGGGGGTGTATTAGTGCCCAAGACATGGGTAACTTACACATCTGTGAAGGCGCCATTAATGCTGAAAGGTACATACAGCTTTTGGAGCAACATATGTTGCCATCCAAGCAACGTTACCATGGACGCCCCTGCTTATTTCAGCAAGACAATGCCAAGCCACGTGTTACATCAATGTGGCTTCATAGTAAAAGGGTGCGGCTACTAGTAAAATACCACAACGGAGACCCTCGGACTGTTGAACAACTTAAGCTGTACATCAAGCAAGAATGGGAAAGAATTCCACCTGAGAAGCTTCAAAAATGTGTCTCCTCAGTTCCCAAACGTTTACTGAGTGTTGTTAAAAGAAAAGGTGATGTAACACAGTGGTGAACATGCCCTTTCCCAACTACTTTGGCACGTGTTGCAGCCATGAAATTCTAAGTTAATTATTATTTGCAAAAAAAAAATAAAGTTTATGAGTTTGAACATCAAATATGTTGTCTTTGTAGCGCATTCAACTGAATATGGGTCGAAAAGGATTTGCAAATCATTGTATTCCGTTTATATTTACATCTAACACAATTTCCCAACTCACATGGAAACGGGGTTTGCGCAAATGCCCAAAGCTGCTAAAACTGATGCAAGAGTGAGCGCTCTTGTAATCCGTAACAACGCATCAAATGATCTGGCATTTATCAAGGCTGGAAAACTTACCGCCTTCCATTTTCATTTATACCGTCCGGTTAATTGACATATCCGGCATACTAAGGCAAGTAAATTGTATAATAATATCTAAACAGCCACATTCATGCATGAATATGAGGAAAAGCTGCTGATGGTGTATTTGACGGAGAAGCAGCTGGAATGGTATGTTATAGAAGTCTGCTCTGTAAGGTGAATTATTATTACATTACTTCATAAAGCTACTGTAGTTGTTTAGTACATACATTCTATTGAATTGTTTGTATACAATATGTATTAGCTAAAAGTTGAGTTTGTGTTTATTTGTAAGATGCATGCATACAACATGACACATGCATGCATACAACATGACACATGCATGCATACAAACATGCATGCATACAAACATGCATGCGTACAAACATGACACATGCATGCATACAACATGATACATGCGTGCATACAACATGATACATGCGTGCATACAACATGATACATGCATGCATACAACATGACACATGCATGCATACAAACATGCATGCATACAAACATGACACATGCATGCATACAAACATGACACATGCATGCATACAACATGACACATGCATGCATACAAACATGACACATGCATGCATACAACATGACACATGCATGCATACAACATGACACATGCATGCATACAAACATGCATGCATACAAACATGACACATGCATGCATACAACATGATACATGCGTGCATACAACATGATACATGCGTGCATACAACATGATACATGCATGCATACAACATGACACATGCATGCATACAAACATGCATGCATACAAACATGACACATGCATGCATACAAACATGACACATGCATGCATACAACATGACACATGCATGCATACAAACATGACACATGCATGCATACAACATGACACATGCATGCATACAAACATGCATGCATACAAACATGCATGCATACAAACATGACACATGCATGCATACAACATGATACATGCGTGCATACAACATGATACATGCATGCATACAACATGACACATGCATGCATACAACATGACACATGCTTGCATACAACATGACACATGCATGCATACAACATGACACATGCATGCATACAACATGACACATGCATGCATACAACATGACACATGCTTGCATACAACATGACACATGCATGCATACAACATGATACATGCATGCATACAACATGATACATCCCAATTTCCAGTTTCTCTATTCAACATGTTGGAAAAGGAGTAGGAAGAATCAGAGCTTATTTAATCCGACCCCTTTTCCTTTACATAGCAGTCGCTAATACTTTTGTTCACTTCCTGTTCTTAATGTATTCACAATATACTCCATAAGTAATAACATTAAAAAAAAAGAGAAGTTATATTTCATATGGTGAGATAAATAGGATTATTTTGAAAATGAATGTATGGGTGAAATAAATTCAGAATGTTTATCATGGTTCTTCTTCTTTGTACTTTGTAAACACTTTAAATATGAAGAGTTTCTTGAAGTGGATCATATTAGTACATTGTTTGATTTATTTAATTAGTCCATTCCATCATTTAATTCCACATACTGATATACTGAAGGTCTTAAGTGCTGTACGTGCGTACAAATGTTTTAAATTAAAATTTTCTCTAAGATTATATTTCTCCTCTTTTATTGAGAAGAATTGTTGTACGTTCTTGGCTAGCAGATTATAGTTTACTTTGTGTATAATTTTAGCTGTTTGCAAATTCACTATGTGGTGGAATTTCAGTATTTTCGATTCAACGAATAAAGGGTATGAATCATCTCTATATCCAACATTATGTATTATTATAACTGATCTTTTTTGTGACAGTTAATGAATGAAGTGTACTTTTGTACTTATTTCCCCATAGTTTGTTTGTCTTTTTTAAAAGTGTGTTGTTTTGGGGGGCTGAGCAGCAATTTAATGTATTTAAATACATTTCAATGGCAGATGTTAATTTGATATACAAGCTTTTGTGTTAAGACAAACCCACTTAAGCTGGCAAGTTGAGGCACTACTGTAAACGACTTAAACCTGACTTAATTTACCACTTTCTTTAGGCCCAAAATACATAAAAAAGCCTTTAAAAAAAAATCTGCGATATGGTGAAGCTGCATTATTTGAAGTGTGACATGGCGAGGGGACGATTGTATCACCAAATTGTAGAAAGTTAATGAACTTTTGCCTCCAAAAACAGAAGCACAAAATGTAAAAATGAATGTTTCTTTAATTAGTATAAGTAACATTGATATATATAGCAACTAGTTAGCCATCAATGATTGTGTCAGCTTGAAAGAGGTGAGATTTAATATGCAATAAAACTGTTTTTCAACCACTGTGCCGCGGCACACTACTGTGCCGTGAGATACAGTCTGGTGTGCCGTGGGAGATTATCTAAATTCACCTATTTGGGTGAAAAGTATTTTTTGTAAACCAGTAATTATAGTCTGCAAATGATATGTTGTTGTTGAGTGTCGGTGCTGCCTAGAGCTCGGCAGAGTAGCCGTGTAATACTCTTCCATATCAGTAGGTGGCAGCAGGTAGTTAATTGCTTTGTAGATGTCGGGAACAGCGGGAGGCAGCGTGCAGGTAAAAAGGTGTCTAATGCTTAAACCAAAAATTAAAAAAAAGGTGAGTGCCCCTAAGAAAAGGAATTGAAGCTTAGGGAAGGCTATGCAGAACGAAACTACAACTGAAATGGCTACAAAATAAACAATAACAGAATGCTGGACGACAGCAAAGACTTACTGTGGAGCAAAGATGGCGTCCACAAAGTACATCCGAACATGACATGACAATCAACAATGTCCCCACAAAGAAGGATAAAAACAACTGAAATACTCTTGATTGCTAAAACAAAGTAGATGCGGGAAATATAGCTCAAAGGAAGACATGAAACTGCTACAGGAAAATACAAAAAAAAAAGAGAAAAAGCCACCAAAATAAGAGCGCAAGACAAGAAGTAAAACACTACACACAGGAAAACAGCAAAAAAGTCCAAATAAGTCAGGGTGTGATGTGACAGGTGGTGACAGTACACCTACTTTGAGACAAGAGCTATATTGATGCATGCTTGGTTATGCTTTTAAAGTCATATCCAACAATTGTGACAACGACTTTTTACTGTCAACTGAGTTTCAATTTTTAATGATTTATGCTGGTGGTGTGCCTCCGCATTTTTTCAACGCAAAAAATGTGCATTGGCTCAAAAAAGGTTGAAAAACACTGGACTAAAAGACCTACCCTGAGAATGGACTGCACAGTCTGCAGGGGGTAGGTCACGGTGGTGGCAACCGCTTTTGCAACTGCGCCAATCACGAAAACCTCAAAAGATGACAGCTGTGAAGAAATACAGGAGAAGTTGAGTTAATAATGCAGTTTTGTGTATTTAGATGTGTAGAAACCTGGTGGTCTGAAGTTCTGAGTCTTCCTAAGTGTGTGCTTTGATAGAATAATGAGCTATGACTGATGCACTAGACTGAAAGGGATTTCCACACACTTTAATCCTCACATGGACCGTGTGAGCGGAAACACCAGCTCTCACCTCCCTGAGAACTCCTCTCCTCAGTTGCCTCTTCAGACCTTCATAGATCATGAACTGGATGGCAGGGTTCAGGACCAGCAGCAGGGAAGGGAAGGTGCCGTTCCACAGCGCTCCCACACCCTCGTCTTGGATGATCTGCACAAAAGCATCTGGAAAAAACCAACAACACCCAGATGAACAATAAGGAGAGAATA
>NC_084571.2:41417500-41542500 GCF_033978685.3 Nerophis lumbriciformis | reverse complement strand
GGTACTAGTTCAATGAGCTCCTCATTAATGTTTATATTCAGGTTTGTTTGAGGTAGCTTTTTTATGGAGAAGCAGACAGAGTTAGTCTTTTTAGTGTTTAAGGTTAAACAGGATGATGCCAGCCAAGATGCTATTTTGTCTAATTGAGCATTTAACTTCTCAGCAACTAGAGTACATGTCTTACCTGATGTATATACTAAGGCTGAAACGACGCGTCGACGTAGTCGACGTCATCGGTTACGTAAATACGTCGACGCCGTTTTTGTGCGTCGGCGCGTCGCATATTTACGTCACACTACTTTACTGTCATGGCGGAGCGCAAAGCAGACGATGCGAGCGAGGGGAAAAAAGCACGCCAAAAGTCGTCAAAAGTGTGGGAGTATTTCAATAAACGGCCTAATAATGTTGTTGTATGCATACTGTGTCGAGCGGAAATGGCCTATCATAGCAGCACAACGGCTATGAACGAACATTTGAAAAGAAAACCCCCGACAGCGTTCTTGCCATCACCATCAACAAGTCAATCGTCCGCGTGCGTATACGTTGTCATTATTACACAAAAACATGAATGTGTCATTTGTATCTGCGTTGTAAATTCATAAACTAAAGCACCGTTTCGCTCTGAGAGGCGCGTTTGGCGTGCCTGTTCAGTGTTTACAAAGACGCGCTCCTCTTTAACGCTGTGGAGAGGCGGCGGCGGCCAGCGAGCGGCGAGGCGGGGCGCACCGGGAGCGACGCCGCAATCGTGCCCAGGTGCGCGATCCGCGCAGTTGGAAGAGAAAAGACTTTGTGTAAAATTAAAAGATTGTAAACCTGGCAAAGCCGTCTGGCGTTCAGTCTGTCGGTCCTGAAAGAACCCCACGGCACAAGACGTGTCACAAACGCTAACGTTAATTAGTTGTGCAAATACCTTTTACAACATTAACAGTTACATATACTATGTACAAACCAACAATTAACTTTCTCTTTAATCATACTATCATTGTTGTGTTATTAAGCAAAATAAGCAATACTTTTACTTTTGTTGAAATGTTTACACTGTACACTTTTTTGTGTTGGATGTTTAGCTTTATTTTTGCACATTTTAGCAAATAAGCAATACTTTTACTTTTGTTGAAATGTTTACACTTGTTACAGAATATTTCCGTTTTGCACTTTTTTGTATTGGATGTTTATCTTTATTTTTGCACATTTTAAAGCAAAATAAGCAATACTTTTACTTTTGAAATGCTTATACTATTCCAGAATATTAAGATTTGCACTGGATGTTTACTTTTATATTTGCACATTAAAAAGCAAATAAGCTACTTTTAATTTTGTTAAATGTTAAAAGTTTTAAATGTTTACATTGTTACAGAATATTTTGTCATGTTGTTGTCAATGTTGACTGAGTGGCCATACTTTTTTTTTTGTAAATAAAAGCCATGCCTTTTGAAAAAACTGGCCTACATTTATTTTTTCCTCTTCATTTTAAATTTAAAAAAAATCGGTAAAAGGAAAAATAATCTATAGATTAATCGAAAAAATAATCTATAGATTAACCGATTAATCGAAAAAAATAATCTATAGATTAATCGATAGAAAAATAATCGTTAGCTGCAGCCCTAGTATATACCACTGTGTCATCTGTAAATCTATATCTGTGCATACATCTGGTAGGTCATTGATGTATAGACTGAATAGTATCGGCCCCAAGACACTACCCTGAGGTATCCCTGTTTCGATTTTGCGGAAGGAAGATCTGACATGATTAATGGTGACACATTGTTCACAAGCCCTTTAGATATGACTCAAACCAGGACAATGACTGTTTGGATAAATTGAATTTAGTTAGTTTTCGCCGGATAGTCGAACCTCGGATTCAGGAGGAACAGTGTGGTTTTCGTCCTGGTCGTGGAACTGTGGACCAGCTCTATACTCTCGGCAGGGTCCTTGAGGGTGCATGGGAGTTTGCCCAACCAGTCTACTTGTGTTTGTGGACTTGGAGAAAGCATTCGACCGTGTCCCTCGGGAAGTCCTGTGGGGAGTGCTCAGAGAGTATGGGGTATCGGACTGTCTGATTGTGGCAGTCCGCTCCCTGTGTGATCAGTGTCAGAGCTTGGTCCGCATTGCCGGCAGTAAGTCGGACACGTTTCCAGTGAGGGTTGGACTCCGCCAAGGCTGCCCTTTGTCACCGATTCTGTTCATAACCTTTATGGACAGAATTTCTAGGCGCAGTCAAGGCGTTGAGGGGATCTGGTTTGGTGGCTGCAGGATTAGGTCTCTGCTTTTTGCAGATGATGTGGTCCTGATGGCTTCATCTGGCCAGGATCTTCAGGTCTCACTGGATCGGTTCGCAGCTGAGTGTGAAGCGACTGGGATGAGAATCAGCACCTCCAAGTCCGAGTCCATGGTTCTCGCCCGGAATAGGGTGGAGTGCCATCTCCGGGTTGGGGAGGAGATCTTGCCCCAAGTGGAGGAGTTCAAGTACCTCGGAGTCTTGTTCACGAGTGAGGGAAGAGTGAATCGTGAGATCGACAGGCGGATCGGTGCGGCGTCTTCAGTAATGCGGACGCTGTATCGGTCCGTTGTGGTGAAGAAGGAGCTGAGCCGGAAGGCAAAGCTCTCAATTTACCGGTCGATCTACGTTCCCATCCTCACCTATGGTCATGAGCTTTGGGTTATGACCGAAAGGACAAGATCACGGGTACAAGCGGCCGAAATGAGTTTCCTCCGCCGGGTGGCGGGGCTCTCCCTTAGAGACAGGGTGAGAAGATCTGCCATCCGGGGGGAGCTCAAAGTAAAGCCGCTGCTCCTCCACATCGAGAGGAGCCAGATGAGGTGGTTCGGGCATCTGGTCAGGATGCCACCCGAACGCCTCCCTAGGGAGGTGTTTAGGGCACGTCCGACCGGTAGGAGGCCGCGAGGAAGACCCAGGACACGTTGGGAAGACTATGTCTCCCGGCTGGCCTGGGAACGCCTCGGGATCCCCCGGGAGGAGCTGGACGAAGTGGCTGGGGAGAGGGAAGTCTGGGCTTCCCTGCTTAGGCTGCTGCCCCCGCGACCCGACCTCGGATAAGCGGAAGAAGATGGATGGATGGATGGATAGTTTTGAAATTAAAATGTCATGATTGACTGTTTTAAATGCTTTTTTTAAGTCTAGAAATACTGCACCGACCACCTGTCCTTTGTCAAGAGAATGTTTTATCTTTTCAGTTCAAAAACAAGTGGCAGATTCTGTAGAATGTTACGTCTGAATCCCAATTGCAGGGGAGTCAAATAGTGATTTGTCTCAAGGTGGTGCATTAGTTGTTCCGAAACAATCTTCTCCAGGACTTTAGAGAAAACTGGAAGAAGGCTGATAGGTCTATAGTTAGATGTCATTCCAGCATCACCAGATTTTAAAAGGGGTATTACCTGTGCAGTTTTCCATCCATCTGGGAATTGCCCAGTTTTAATGGAAATATTAATAAGACGGGTAAGAGGCTGTATAAGGATGTCGCTATATTTTTTTAAGAAAAGCTGTGTCTAGGTTATAAATATCCTTTGAGTATGTGATGTTTAGGTCATGTATGACATTTAGGACAGTTGTCTGACTGACTAACCTCCTTGAGCTGAAATGAGCTGTCTTGTTCATCAGGTGTGTCTGTTGTTTGGTCATCATTAGTCATACAAGAGAAACCCGAGGAAAGGTTTTTAACAGATTCTATAAAGAATTGATTGAACTCATTTGAGACTTGTGTACAATCAGTAATGATTTTGTCTCCTACTTTAAGTTTATATTGGGTTTGGGTGGTGTTACCCTCTGGGTTAAATAGGCTGTGTAGTAGTTTCCAGATCATTTTGCCATTTCCTTTGGCCTCTAATAGCATGTGGATGTAATAGTTTGATTGAGACATTCTGAGCTGTTTAACTACTTGATTACGCAAGCCTTTAAATATTTTCAAATCGGTGTCACTACGAGTTTTGATAAAAGTCTTTAAGGCATAATCTCTCTTTTTGTTTGCTGGGAACGTCTGGCAGAGTCTCCTGTCAGAGAGAGTTTCAATTCCCACCTCCGGAAGAACTTTGAACATGTCACGAGGGAGGTGCTGGACATTGAGTCCGAGTGGACCATGTTCCGCGCCTCTATTGTCGAGGCAGCTGATTGGAGCTGTGGCCGCAAGGTAGTTGGTGCTTGTCGTGGCAGTAATCCTAGAACCCGTTGGTGGACACCGGCGGTGAGGGATGCCGTCAAGCTGAAGAAGGAGTCCTATCGGGTTCTTTTGGCTCATAGGACTCCTGAGGCAGCGGACAGGTACCGACAGGCCAAGCGGTGTGCGGCTTCAGCGGTTGCGGAGGCAAAAACTCGGACATGGGAGGAGTTCGGGGAAGCCATGGAGAACGACTTCCGGACGGCTTCGAAGCGATTCTGGACCACCATCCGCCGCCTCAGGAAGGGGAAGCAGTGCACTATCAACACCGTGTATGGTGAGGATGGTGTTCTGCTGACCTCGACTGCGGATGTTGTGGATCGGTGGAGAGAATACTTCGAAGACCTCCTCAATCCCACCAACACGTCTTCCTATGAGGAAGCAGTGCCTGGGGAATCTGTGGTGGGCTCTTCTATTTCTAGGGCTGAGGTTGCCGAGGTAGTTAAAAAGCCCCTCGGTGGCAAGGCCCCGGGGGTGGATGAGATCCGCCCAGAGTTCCTTAAGGCTCTGGATGCTGTGGGGCTGTCTTGGTTGACAAGACTCTGCAGCATCGCGTGGACATCGGGGGCGGTACCTCTGGATTGGCAGACCGGGGTGGTGGTTCCTCTCTTTAAGAAGGGGAACCGGAGGGTGTGTTCTAACTATCGTGGGATCACACTTCTCAGCCTTCCCGGTAAGGTCTATTCAGGTGTACTGGAGAGGAGGCTACGCCGGATAGTCGAACCTCGGATTCAGGAGGAACAGTGTGGTTTTCGTCCTGGTCGTGGAACTGTGGACCAGCTCTATACTCCCGGCAGGGTCCTTGAGGGTGCATGGGAGTTTGCCCAACCAGTCTACATGTGTTTTGTGGACTTGGACAAGGCATTCGACCGTGTCCCTCGGGAAGTCCTGTGGGGAGTGCTCAGAGAGTATGGGGTATCGGACTGTCTGATTTTGGCGGTCCGCTCCCTGTATGATCAGTGTCAGAGCTTGGTCCGCATTGCCGGCAGTAAGTCGGACACGTTTCCAGTGAGGGTTGGACTCCGCCAAGGCTGCCCTTTGTCACCGATTCTGTTCATAACTTTTATGGACAGAATTTCTAGGCGCAGTCAAGGCGTTGAGGGGATCTGGTTTGGTGGCTACAGGATTAGGTCTCTGCTTTTTGCAGATGATGTGGTCCTGATGGCTTCATCTGGCCAGGATCTCCAGCTCTCACTGGATCGGTTCGCAGCCGAGTGTGAAGCGACTGGGATGAGAATCAGCACCTCCAAGTCCGAGTCCATGGTTCTCCCCCGGGAGGAGCTGGACGAAGTGGCTGGGGAGAGGGAAGTCTGGGCTTCCCTGCTTAGGCTGCTGCCCCCGCGACCCGACCTCGGATAAGCGGAAGAAGATGGATGGATGGATGGATCTCTCTTTTTCATTAATTTCCGGATATCATCATTAATCCATGGTAACTGACATTTTCTGTGGGATTTTTTTCCCCTTTCTAATAAATGTATCAATAATGTGCCCGATAGTACACATTAGCTGATTACAACAGGCGTGTACTTGGTCATGTTGTTGGAGCTCGTCCCAATGAATACCCTTTAATTTGTTTTCAAAATGCAGCTGTTGATTGGCGAGGGATGTAGAGTTTAAAAGTTTTCTGATCTTGACCTTTAAACCTCGTCAGACGTTTCTTTGTAAAGTTTTCTTGCAGCTAATGTCAGATTATGGTCTGACAAACCGGTGACTAGATTGTACGTTTTTACGATTCTGTCAGGCTTGTTTGTGAAGATTAAATCAATTAGTGTCTGAGTGTTTTTAGTGATACGTGTGAGAGTTTCTATCTTCGGACTAAAGTCATGTTTAGATGTGAGGTCTTTTAGTTTTTTTCTGCAGTGTTTGTTAAGTTGAAGTCTCCGAAGACAAGTACTTCACTGTTATTCTTAAAATTCTTAAACATTACATCTAAGTCTTCGCATAGCGTTCCAACGCATGCAGATGGAGGGTATCAGCATATTGAGAAGGAAACAGGCACTGACACTACCCATATCCACATAGCTTTTATTTGTCCAAAATATATTTTGCCCTGTCATTTCGATGACACATGGACATACAGGCTAACAGGCATATATTTCCCGCCGTTAGCCTATATGTCCATGTGTCATTACTTAGAACACTTAGTGTCTAACAATCTCTGTGAACCTTTTCAATCCGGTTTCAGGGCAAATCACTCTACGGAGACAGCCCTCGCAAAAATGACTAATGATCTACTGCTAACGATGGATTCTGATGCGTCATCTATGTTGCTGCTTCTTGATCTTAGCGCTGCTTTCGATACCGTCGATCATAATATTTTATTAGAGCGTATCAAAACACGTATTGGTATGTCAAACTTAGCTTTGTCGTGGTTTAACTCTTATCTTACTGACAGGATGCAATGCGTCTCCCATAATAATGTGACCTCTGACTATGTTAAGGTAACGTGCGGAGTTCCTCAGGGTTCGGTTCTTGGCCCTGCACTCTTTAGTATTTACATGCTGCCGCTAGGCGACATCATACGCAAATACGGTGTTAGCGTTCAATACTATGCTGATGACACCCAACTCTACATGCCCCTAAAGCTGACCAACACGCCGGATTGTAGTCAGCTGGAGGCGTGTCTTAATGAAATTAAACAATGGATGTCCGCTAACTTCTTGCAACTCAACGCCAAGAAAACGGAAATGCTGATTATCGGTCCTGCTAAACACCGACATTTATTTAATAATACCACCTTAACATTTGACAACCAAACAATTACACAAGGCGAATCAGTAAAGAATCTGGGTATTATCTTCCACCCAACTCTCTCCTTTGAATCACACATTAAGAGTGTTACTAAAACGGCCTTCTTTCATCTCCGTAATATCGCCAAAATTCGTTCTATTTTATCCACTAGCGACGCTGAGATCATTATTCATGCGTTCGTTACGTCTCGTCTCGACTACTGTAACGTATTATTTTGGGGTCTCCCTATGTCTAGCATTAAAAGACTACAATTGGTACAAAATGCGGCTGCTAGACTTTTGACAAGAACAAGAAAGTTTGATCATATTACGCCTATACTGGCTCACCTGCACTGGCTTCCTGTGCACTTAAGATGTGACTTTAAGGTTTTACTACTTACGTATAAAATACTACACGGTCTAGCTCCGTCCTATCTTGTCGATTGCATTGTACCATATGTCCCGGCAAGAAATCTACGTTCAAAGAACTCCGGCTTATTAGTGATTCCCAGAGCCCAAAAAAAGTCTGCGGGCTATAGAGTGTTTTCTATTGGGGCTCCAGTACTATGGAATGCCCTCCCGGTAACAATTAGAGATGCTACCTCAGTAGAAGCATTTAAGTCCCATCTTAAAACTCATTTGTATACTCTAGCCTTTAAATAGCCCCCCTGTTAGACCAGTTGATCTGCCGTTTCTTTTCTTTTCTCCTCTGCTCCCCTGTTCCTTGTGGGGGGGGGGGGGGGGGGGGGGGGGGGGGGGGGGGGGGGGCACAGGTCCGGTGGCCATGGATGAAGTGCTGGCTGTCCAGAGTCGGGACCCGGGGTGGACCGCTCGCCTGTGCATCGGCTGGGAACATCTCTGCGCTGCTGACCCGTCTCCGCTCGGGATGGTGTCCTGCTGGCCCCACTATGGACTGGACTCTTACTATTATGTTGGATCCACTATGGACTGGACTCTCACAATGTTATGTCAGACCCACTCGACATCCATTGCATTCGGTCTCCCTAGAGGGGGGGGTTTACCCACATATGCGGTCCTCTCCAAGGTTTCTCATAGTCATTCACATCGACGTCCCACTGGGGTGAGTTTTTCCTTGCCCTTATGTGGGCTATACCGAGGATGTCGTTGTGGCTTGTGCAGCCCTTTGAGACACTTGTGATTTAGGGCTATATAAATAAACATCGATTGATTGATTGATAAAGATAAAAACGGCTAATTTTAATTGAAAATGGTTTCTATAAAGTCACTCACAGTCCTTCCTCCTTGATTATTTCTGCTAGTATTGCTGGAGTTGATTGTGCCCTCCTCTTCTCGTCCACTTGAACACAAACACAGAAGGAATAATCTCATAAATCAACATGCTGTTTGCACAAGAACTGGAATATTATATATTGTTACCTTGAAGCCTCAGCCTTGCAGTATCGAGGGGGTAAAATACTGTCATGGCAGTTACACTTCCCTAAAACAATTATTGTTATTACCAATGGAAAATATTAGAATTTTAAGGGCATACAGTACATATACACATACATATACACAAATACATACATATACACAAACACATAAATATACATATACACATACATATACACGTACATATACACACACACGTACACATATATACACATTAATATACACATACACATACATAAATATGAGCTCTAGCTAGATGTGAGCTAAATGTGATAATTTACCATTGCTCCGGACAGAGCGTGCACCAAACCCTCATACGACAAAACCTGGTAACTCATCTTCACCAACTTATTAGCGAATTTTACCAAGAAAATTTAGTAACTCGTCAGACTGGGGGGAAAAAAAGGAATTGTTGACATATTCTTCTCCTGCTTCTTGAGCCGAGACTTGTTTGCGCCTAATAGCCCTGAGGCATTGTGGGTAATGTAGTGCTACTTCGTCATAATAACTAAACTAATTTACAACACTTTTTTTGATTGACATACCAAATTATCAGCGAACTTGACAAATAAAAATTATTTAGTAACTCGTCAGCCTGAAAATAAAGAAATTGTTGACATATTCTTCTCGTGTCGTCTATCTCCTGCGTCCTGAGCCTTGTCGTCATTGCGCCTAACAGCTCTAAGGCATTATGGGTAATGTAGTGCTACTTCGTCATAAGAACTAAACTAATTTACAACACTTTTTTTGATTGACATACCAAATTATCAGCAAACTTGACAAATAAAAATTATTTAGTAACTCGTCAGCCTGAAAATAAAGAAATTGTTGACATATTCTTCTCGTGTAGTCTATCTCCTGCGTCCTGAGCCTTGTCGTCATTGCGCCTAACAGCCCTGAGGCATTGTGGGTAATGTAGTGCTCATTCGTCATAAGAACTAAACTAATTTACAACACTTTTTTGGATTGACATACCAAATTATCAGCGAACTTGACAAATAAAAATTATTTAGTAACTCGTCAGCCTGAAAATAAAGAAATTGTTGACATATTCTTCTCGTGTAGTCTATCTCCTGTGTCCTGAGCCTTGTCGTCATTGCGCCTAACAGCCCTGAGGCATTGTGGGTAATGTTGTGCTACTTCGTCATAAGAACTAAACTAATTTACAACACTTTTTTTGATTGACATACCAAATTATCAGCGAACTTGACAAATAAAAATTATTTAGTAACTCGTCAGCCTGAAAATAAAGAAATTGTTGACATATTCTTCTCGTGTCGTCTATCTCCTGCGTCCTGAGCCTTGTCGTCATTGCGCCTAACAGCTCTGAGGCATTATGGGTAATGTAGTGCAACTTCGTCATAAGAACTAAACTAATTTACAACACTTTTGATTGACATACCAAAACATCAGCAAACTTGACAAATAAAAATTATTTAGTAACTCGTCAGCCTGAAAATAAAGAAATTGTTGACATATTCTTCTCGTGCATTCTATCTCCTGCGTCCTGAGCCTTGTCGTCATTGCGCCTAACAGCCCTGAGGCATTGTGGGTAATGTAGTGCTCCTTCGTCATAAGAACTATACTAATTTATAGAACTTTTGATTGCCATAATACCAAATCATCAGCGAATTTGAGCCAAAAATGGTTTAGTAACTCGCCAGCCTGAAAAAAAAGGTTATTGTTTATGTTTACATATTCTTCTCGTGCAGTCCATCGCCTGCTTCCTGAGCCTTGTCGTCACAGCTCTGAGGCATTGTGGGTAATGTAGTGCTAATTCGTCATAATAACTGAACTAATTAACACTTTTGATTGACTAACCAAATGATCAGCGAATTTGACCAAAACATTATTTAGTAACTCGCCAGCCTGAAATAAAGTGTTTACATCTCCTTTTGCCAATTTATGACCATGTCGTGAAGCGCCGACTAGAACTGAGGCATTGTGGGTAATGTAGTGCTAATTGGTGGAGAGTCATAACAACTAATATACAGTGTGAAGTGAAGTGAATTATATTTATATAGCGCTTTTCTCAAGCGCTTTACATTGTGAAACCCAATATCTAAGTTACATTTTTAAACCAGTGTGGGTGGCACTGGGAGCAGGTGGGTAAAGTGTCTTGCCCAAGGACACAACGGCAGTGACTGGGATGGCGGAAGCGAGGATCGAACCTGCAACCCTCAAGTTGCTGGCATGGCCACTCTACCAACCGAGCTATACCGCCCCGTAGTAAAACACTTTTTTTATTGACACAACATATATATATATATATATATATATATATATATATATATATATATATATATATATATATATATATATATATATATATATATATATATATATATATATATATATATATATATATATATATATAGTGGGGCAAAAAAGTATTTAGTCAGCCACGATTGTGCAAGTTCTCCCACTTAAAATGATGACAGAGGTCTGTAATTTTCATCATAGGTACACTTCAACTGTGAGAGACAGAATGTGGAAAAGAAATCAAGGAATTCACATCGAAGGATTTTTAAAGAATTTATTTGTAAATTATGGTGGAAAATAAGTATTTGGTCACTTCAAACAAGGAAGATCTCTGGCTCTCACAGACCTGTAACTTCTTCTTTAAGAAGCTCTTCTGTCCTCCACTTGTTACCTGTATTAATGGCACCTGTTTGAACTGGTTATCTGTATAAAAGACACCTGTCCACAGCCTCAAACAGTCAGACTCCAAACTCCACTATGGCCAAGACCAAAGAGCTGTCGAAGGACACCAGGAAAAGAATTGTAGACCTGCACCAGACTGTGAAGAGTGAATCTACAATAGGCAAGCAGCTTGGTGTGAAAAAATCAACTGTGGGAGCAATTATCAGAAAATGGAAGACATACAAGACCACTGATAATCTCCCTCGATCTGGGGCTCCACGCAAGATCTCATCCCGTGGGGTCAAAATGATCATGAGAACGGTGAGCAAAAATCCCAGAACCACACGGGGGGACCTGGTGAATGACCTGCAGAGAGCTGGGACCAAAGTAACAAAGGTTACCATCAGTAACACACTACGCCGACAGGGAATCAAATCCTGCAGTGCCAGACGTGTCCCCCTGCTTAAGCCAGTGCATGTCCAGGCCCGTCTGAAGTTTGCCAGAGAGCACATGGATGATACAGCAGAGGATTGGGAGAATGTCATGTGGTCAGATGAAACCAAAATAGAACTTTTTGGTATAAACTCAACTCGTCGTGTTTGGAGGAAGAAGAATACTGAGTTGCATCCCAAGAACACCATACCTACTGTGAAGCATGGGGGTGGAAACATCATGTTTTGGGGCTGTTTTTCTGCTAAGGGGACAGGCCGACTGATCCGTGTTAAGGAAAGAATGAACGGGGCCGTGTATCGTGAGATTTTGAGCCAAAACCTCCTTCCATCAGTGAGAGCTTTGAAGATGAAACGTGGCTGGGTCTTCCAGCATGACAATGATCCCAAACACACCGCCCGCGCAACCAAGGAGTGGCTCCGTAAGAAGCATTTGAAAGTCCTGGAGTGGCCTAGCCAGTCTCCAGACCTCAACCCCATAGAAAATCTGTGGAGGGAGTTGAAAGTCCGTGTTGCCCGGCAACAGCCCCATAACATCACTGCTCTCGAGAAGATCTGCATGGAGGAATGGGCCAAAATACCAGCTACTGTGTGTGCAAACCTGGTAAAGATCTATAGTAATCGTTTGACCTCTGTTATTGCCAACAAAGGTTATATTACAAAGTATTGAGTAGAATTTTTGTTATTGACCAAATACTTATTTTCCACCATAATTTACAAATAAATTCTTTAAAAATCCTACAATGTGAATTCCTGGATTTTTTTTTCACATTCTGTCTCTCACAGTTGAAGTGTACCTATGATGAAAATTACAGACCTCTGTCATCATTTTAAGTGGGAGAACTTGCACAATTGGTGGCTGACTAAATACTTTTTTGCCCCACTGTATATATATATATATATATATATATATATATATATATATATATAAAAAACGCTGATAAATAATATAAGTCAGATCTTGAATATGTGGAAATTATCTTTGTAGCGTTGCAATGAAAGAAAATGTAGAAAATCGCACGTAAGATAACATTGGTATAAAAACGTGTTCACTTCAAATTATTGATAGCTTATTTTGAACAATATTTTGACATAAAAAACTAACAATTGGCAGTCCTACTTTATTAAGCAACTGAACATGACATGAAATTTGTAGCGCCCCCTGTGGGTTGTGGTCAAATGCTCTCCTAGCGTTCATGTAAATGTCCATCCGTCCATCCATTTTCTACCGCTTGTCCCTTTCGGGGTCGCGGGGGGTGCTGGAGCCTATCTCAGCTGCATTCATAATCTTTAAACCAATGGTCAATGAGCAGCTGAAGCCCATGCATTTACAGTGAGGGTTTTGTACTCTCAAGTGCAAACTGAACTGTGGGAGAAATTTCAAGTCAATGTACCTTATATGGTAAGACTTTACGGTTTAACAGCGCCACAGTGTCGCGTATTTCTCATAAAATAGTAGCACAGGCAAAACAGGACGGCAGCGTGTTTTGGCTAATTATCTGGACTGGAAATGTCATCGCACATCACATTGTGCTGGAAAAAGTTCACTTTTTGGATTTAACGTGCACAACAATAAATAACAAATAGACGAGTAAAATGCATTAATATTAGAATATATAAATGCTGAATATCCATCCATTTTCTATACAGTTTGTCATAAAGATGACTAATTAATCTTGAATAATACTGAATTAATCTCCAGATCTTTCTTTTAGCCACTCCTCACACTGCCTCCTCTGCTCCTCACTCTCCTGTTTCCTGCTTTGGTTTCTCCTCCTCTCCTTCTGTCTCGCTTCTCGCTGTCTCTCCTGCTCTTTAGCTCGTCTCTGCTCCTCCAGCCTGTGCTCCAGTAGGGTGTCAACGGTGGCCTTCAGGGGCCGTAAAGTGCGCTGCGGGAGCCACCTGAGGTCCACGGATGGGAGAAAGGGGTCTCTCGCACACACAAGCAGGGGTTCTGGGTCCAGGGGGATGTGGAGGAGGTGGGCGTGCAGCATCATGCGGAACGGGGCGTGGTCTGCTCCTGAGCTGTAGGTGAAGTCCCCTACGATGGGGTGTCCTACGGCGCTGCAGTGGACCCTCAACTGGTGGGTTCGGCCTGGTGCACACATGCAGTGATGACGTCATCGGGACACCGGCACAAAAGTCAGGAGGTCTGAGAGTTTGTTCACCTGTGAGAGGCTGTAGCAGGACCTTGGTGACAGGATCTCCATCATAAAGGCCATACTCTAACACGGTCAGCTCAGTCTGGCATGTTTTGGCATTCTCACAACCTGAGAAGAGAAGAGAGAAAACAAGGTAACATTTCAATAAAACAGATCTCTACCCACAGCAATTGTGTGGACCACAATGGAAACAAGCCTTTTTGGGCCATCCATTTGCCTTTTTAAAGCATTACATGGATTCAATTCTTTAAGATGTCAATAAACTTCTCAATCAATCAATCAAAAGCCACAACACACTTATTTAATTAGTGGCATCTGCAGTTTTGTCTTGGTTGTGCAAACATTTTGCTCAGTGTGTAATATGGCTGTTTTTCTTTTATTACCTGTACATAGTGCAATCATTTACCGTATTTTTCGGACTATAAGTCGCAGTTTTTTTCATAGTTTGGCCGGGCTCCAGTTTTTTTCCTTCTTTATTATGCATTTTCGGCAGGTGCGACTTATACTCCGAAAAATACGGTATGTATAAATGTGCATAAGTGTAAATAGTATTACTATGTATTACTCATCTTTACTTTTTTCTTCAATCCCACCAACACGTCTTCCTATGAGGAAGCAGTGCCTGGGGAGTCTGTGGTGGGCTCTCCTATTTCTGGGGCTGAGGTTGCTGAGGTAGTTAAAAAGCTCCTCGGTGGCAAGGCCCCGGGGGTAGATGAGATCCGCCCGGAGTTCCTTAAAGCTCTGGATGCTGTGGGGCTGTCTTGGTTGACAAGACTCTGCTACATCGCGTGGACATCGGGGGCGGTACCTCTGGATTGGCAGACCGGGGTGGTGGTTCCTCTCTTTAAGAAGGGGAACCGGAGGGTGTGTTCTAACTATCGTGGGATCACACTCCTCAGCCTTCCCGGTAAGGTCTATTCAGGTGTACTGGAGAGGAGGCTACGCCGGATAGTCGAACCTCGGATTCAGGAGGAACAGTGTGGTTTTCGTCCTGGTCGTGGAACTGTGGACCAGCTCTATACTCTCGGCAGGGTCCTTGAGGGTGCATGGGAGTTTGCCCAACCAGTCTACATGTGTTTTGTGGACTTGGAGAAGGCATTCGACCGTGTACCCCGGGAAGTCCTGTGGGGAGTGCTCAGAGAGTATGGGGTATCGGACTGTCTGATTGTGGCGGTCCGCTCCCTGTATGATCAGTGTCAGAGCTTGGTCCGCATTGCCGGTAGTAAGTCGGACACGTTTCCAGTGAGGGTTGGACTCCGCCAAGGCTGCCCTTTGTCACCGATTCTGTTCATAACTTTTATGGACAGAATTTCTAGGCGCAGTCAAGGCGTTGAGGGGATCTGGTTTGGTGGCTGCAGGATTAGGTCTCTGCTTTTTGCAGATGATGTGGTCCTGATGGCTTCATCTGGCCAGGATCTTCAGCTCTCACTGGATCGGTTCGCAGCTGAGTGTGAAGGGACTGGGATGAGAATCAGCACCTCCAAGTCCGAGTCCATGGTTCTCGCCCGGAAAAGGGTGGAGTGCCATCTCCGGGTTGGGGAGGAGATCTTGCCCCAAGTGGAGGAGTTCAAGTACCTCGGAGTCTTGTTCACGAGTGGGGGAAGAGTGGATCGTGAGATCGACAGGCGGATCGGTGCGGCGTCTTCAGTAATGCGGACGCTGTATCGATCCGTTGTGGTGAAGAAGGAGCTGAGCCGGAAGGCAAAGCTCTCAATTTACCGGTCGATCTACGTTCCCATCCTCACCTATGGTCATGAGCTTTGGGTTATGACCGAAAGGACAAGATCACGGGTACAAGCGGCCGAAATGAGTTTCCTCCGCCGGGTGGCGGGTCTCTCCCTTAGAGATAGGGTGAGAAGCTCTGTCATCCGGGGGGAGCTCAAAGTAAAGCCGCTGCTCCTCCACATCGAGAGGAGCCAGATGAAATGGTTCGGGCATCTGGTCAGGATGCCACCCGAACGCCTCCCTAGGGAGGTGTTTAGGGCACATCCCACCGGTAGGAGGCCGCGGGGAAGACCCAGGACACGTTGGGAAGACTATGTCTCCCGGCTGGCCTGGGAACGCCTCGGGGTCCCACAGGAAGAGCTGGACGAAGTGGCTGGGGAGAGGGAAGTCTGGGCTTCCCTGCTTAAGCTACTGCCCCCGCGACCCGACCTCGGATAAGCGGAAGAAGAAGATGGATGGATGGATGGATACTTTTTTCTTGCGTTTTACTTTTGTTATTGTATGTAAAATTTGCATGGCAACCACAGAATAATCCCATTGTGGAATAAATGTAGTCTATCCTTTCATAATATTTGAGTTTATTATGTAAGAATTAGCGATATCTAATGCAGAGGTTCAAATTGCTATTTTCTTTTTTTTACAGTATTTCTAATTTTTCATCTATCAATCCATTTTCTATACCACTTGAGTCCTGAGTAAACTATACTATTTATCCATCCATCCATCCATCCATCTTCTTCCGCTTATCCGAGGTCGGGTCGCGGGGGCAGCAGCCTAAGCAGGGAAGCCCAGACTTCCCTCTCCCCAGCCACTTCGTCCAGCTCCTCCCGGGGGATCCCGAGGCGTTCCCAGGCCAGCCGGGAGACATAGTCTTCCCAACATGTCCTGGGTCTTCCTCGTGGCCTCCTACCGGTCGGACATGCCCTAAACACCTCCCTAGGGAGGCGCTCGGGTGGCATCCTGACCAGATGCCCGAACCACCTCATCTGGCTCCTCTCGATGTGGAGGAGCAGCGGCTTTACTTTGAGCTCCCCCCGGATGACAGAGCTTCTCACCCTATCTCTAAGGGAGAGCCCCGCCACTCGGCGGAGGAAACTCATTTGGGCCGCTTGTACCCGTGATCTTGTCCTTTCGGTCATGACCCAAAGCTCATGACCATAGGTGAGGATGGGAACGTAGATCGACCGGTAAATCGAGAGCTTTGCCTTCCGGCTCAGCTCCTTCTTCACCACAACGGATCGATACAGCGTCCGCATTACTGAAGACGCCGCACCGATACGCCTGTTGATCTCACGATCCACTCTTCCCTCACTCGTGAACAAGACTCCGAGGTACTTGAACTCCTCCACTTGGGGCAAGATCTCCTCCCCAACCCGGAGATGGCACTCCACCCTTTTCCGGGCGAGAACCATGGACTCGGACTTGGAGGTGCTGATTCTCATCCCAGTCGCTTCACACTCAGCTGCGAACCGATCCAGTGAGAGCTGAAGATCCTGGCCAGATGAAGCCATCAGGACCACATCATGTTTAAAAAGCAGAGACCTAATCCTGCAGCCACCAAACCGGATCCCCTCAACGCCCTGACTGCGCCTAGAAATTCTGTCCATAAAAGTTATGAACAGAATACTATTTATGTCTTTTTTTTTTTTTTTACATTTCATAAATACAAATATTTCTCTCTTTTTTTTATTTTTATTTAAAGCTAACATTTAAAAATCCAAAATATTTATGATATTGTATTCATTATATTTAAAGGAATGTTGTTTCACATATAGACTCTAATGGTATGGGGAACATATTCACCATTACTAACCCTAACACTTTAGTATGGAGAACATATTCACCATTACTAACCCTAAGCCTAACCAAATAACTCTAAATTAAGTATTTGTTATTTACAATATGTTCTTCATACTATAGTGTTCCCAAAAAACATAAAATGTGACATTAGCTGTTATGTGAGAAATGGTTAAAATAGTAAGTTGGCTTGAAGTCCCCACACACACACACACACACACACACACACACACACACACACACACACACACACACACACACACACACACACACACACACACAGCGTGATTGTCTACCGTCTGTTCCCTCGATACACATCATATGTGTTTTGCCCTCTGAGGTGTTCTTGCCAATGGAAAAGTCCAGAGTTTGTGTCTCTTTTTCCACCCAGCCACGGATCTGCAAAGCAAAACGAACCTGCATAAAGCCTGGGATGACACAAGAGTACCGGTATATATTAGTGATGGGTCCGGCAACACCGATGCATCGGCGCATGCGTCGAGCTCATAGAGCAAAACCCTGTGTCGGTGCGCGTACCGCTTTTAGAAAGTCACGTGACCGATCATGAGCTGTTTTGGTCACGTGACCGATACGCCAACTGTGTCGCCTCCTCTGTCGCCTCCTCTGTGCCCTGTGAGCGGCTCTTTTCTACAGCCGGAGAAATAATAACTAAGAAGAGAAATCGTCTAAAATGTAATACGTCGGAAAAACTTCTTTTTTTTTTTTTTAATAAAAATGTGTAAAAAAATAAAATTTAAAAAATTCCCAGTCCACAATCATCCACAACACGTTCTCTTAGATTTCCATGTTATGATACATGTTCACATTATTTATTGACTGTATCTAAAAAAGATACAAATATATTTTTATTTAAATGAAGATATGAAATAATCCTAAATGAAATACAATGACTTGGTTTATATTATTGTATATACTAGGGCAGGGGTCACCAACGCGGTCACCAGGTAGCCCGTAAGGACCAGATCAGTCGCCCGCTGGCCTGTTCTAAAAATAGCTCAAAGAGCAGCACTTACCAGTGAGCTGCCTCTATTTTGTAAATTTTATTTATTTACTAGCAAGCTGGTCTCGCTTTGCTCGACATTTTTAATTCTAGAAGAGACAAAACTCAAATAGAATTTGAAAATCCAAGAAAATATTTTAAAGACTTGGTCTTCACTTGGAATAAGCGGTAGAAAATGGATGGATGGATGGGTCTTCACTTGTTTAAATACATTCATTTATTTTTTACTTTGCTTCTTATTACTTTTAGAAATACAATTTTAGAGAAAAAATACAACCTTAAAAATTATTTTAGGATTTTTAAACAAATATACCTTTTTACCTTTTAAATTTCTTCCTCTTCTTTCCTGACAATTTAAATCAATGTTCAAGTAAATTTATTTATTTTTTATTGTAAAGAATAATAAATATTTTAGCTTCTGCTTTTTTGACAAAGAATATTTGTGACATATTTCTTCAAACTTACTATGATTAAAATTCCAAAAAATTATTCTACCAAATCTAGAAAATCTGTAGAATCAAATTTAAATCTTATTTCAAAGTATTTTGAATTTCTTTAAAAAAATTTGTTCTGGAAAATCTAGAAGAAATACTGATTTGTCTTTGTTAGAAATATAGCTTGGTCCAATTTGTTAAATATTCTAACAAAGTGCAGATTGGATTTTAACCAATTTAAAACATGTCATCAAAATTCTAAAATGTATCTTAATCAGGAAAAATTACTAATGATGTTCCATAAATTATTTTTTTAATTTTTTCAAAAAGATTCAAATAAGCTAGTTTTTCTCTTCTTTTTGTCAGTTGAATTTTGAATTATAAAGAGTCGAAATTGAAGATAAACTATGTTTCAAAATTTTATTTTAAATTTTTTCGTGTTTTCTCCTCTTTTAAACCGTTCAATTAAGTGTTTTTTTCATCATTTATTCTCTACAAAAAACCTTCCGTAAAAGGAAAAAAAAATGTACGACGGAATGACAGACAGAAATACCCATTTTTTTATATATATACATTTATTTATTTAGCTATTCTTGTTTAAATCACACTTACGTGTAACATACAAATGACAATATATTTATTTATTTAAGTGTGTATCAAACTGGTAGCCCTTCGCATTAATCAGTACCCAAGAAGTAGTTTTTGGTTTCAAAAAGGTTGGTGACCCCTGTACTAGGGCATCAAATCAGTGTCAGTTGAGTCGGTCCATAGGTTGCCTGTAGGGATTTTTAATGTCCAGCAGATGTCAGTATTTAGTGACACAGTATCGACACAGTATCAATACAGTTTTGCAATGTGTCGAAACGCTTCATGATGCCTCATCAACCCATCACTAGTATATATTATATATATGGACAGACCAGAGCAACGTAGGCCTTGGTGACAGTGCGATCCTTGAAGCGGCGGTATGCCAGGCCAGCAGCAGCTTTATTGAGGGCAACACAGAGGACGCCACTGGTGGAGAAATCTAACTGGTGACAGAACCTGGCGTGGATTAATCCTTCAATTAATACAACGACGCTCCCTTTATTGTGCCAACTAATGTTCACCTGAATCCATAAAATGTGCTGGGGTCCGCCAGGTGAGGGAAGCGATGTCGAAGTTGAGCTTGGACCGTGTGTGTTTCATACCACATCTTGCTGTCAATGCGGATGTCCCAGTGCTTGTCCACCACTATGTAGTCGTCACTCTGAAAGAGCACGCAAAGGCTCTCCACGCTGGCAGGCTCAGTGGTCATCATGAGCGGGCATCAGGAAACACACCTTTTTGAAGAAAAAGACCGCACTTTATTCAAATATCTAAATGATTATTATTAATTGTAGACTGCCAACTACATTGTGATTATTATTGTTATGTTCTCACATATTGTATTACTCTGTATCTTCTTAAGCGTTGATACTTTGACATTAAACTTGGAGTGTTGCGCTTGGAACGCGAAAAGACAACCTGAAGTACACTACAGGTCCACTCTGTTTCCTGAGATCCAGGGTCAACGCAGCCGTCTACCAGCAAGTTTTAGAGCACTTCATGCTTCCTGCTGCTGACCTGCTCTATGGAGATGGAGATTTCAAGTTCCAACAGGACTTGGCGCCTGCACACAGCGCAAAATCTACCCGTGCCTGGTTTACGGACCATGGTATTTCTGTTCTAAATTGGCCCGCCAACTCCCCTGACCTTAGCCCCATAGAAAATCTGTGGGGTATTGTGAAAAGGAAGATGCAGAATGCCAGACCCAAAAACGCAGAAGAGTTGAAGGCCACTATCAGAGCAACCTGGGCTCTCATAACACCTGAGCAGTGCCAGAAACTCATCGACTCCATGCCACGCCGCATTAACGCAGTAATAGAGGCAAAAGGAGCTCCAACCAAGTATTGAGTATTGGACATGCTCATATTTTTCATTTTCATACTTTTCAGTTGGCCAACATTTCTAAAAATCCCTTTTTTGTATTAGCCTTAAGTAATATTCTAATTTTGTGACACACGGAATTTTGGATTTTCATTTGTTGCCACTTCAAATCATCAAAATTAAATGAAATAAACATTTGAATGCATCAGTCTGTGTGCAATGAATAAATATAATGTACAAGTTACACCTTTTGAATGCAATTACTGAAATAAATCAAGTTTTTCAAAATATTCTAATTTACTGGCTTTTACCTGTATATTGTCAAAAGTATTTGGCCACCTGTTTTTAAAAACATTTATGATTGATCAATAAAACAATGTAAATATGTTACAAAATAAAACGGAATATAAACATATTCAAACACTAAAATAAAAATATGTCTCCTAAAAAGCCAGAACAATATTTAGTGTTTCAATTGCCAAGAAAGTATATTATGTGTCTATTATTTTTGTTTTAATTACAACTCGCTTTAACGAGTTCAGTATGTGTATGTATACTATTTGAGTAATATCCGTAACCATTTTACTCACATTAACCACGGTATGGAATATTATTAATATTATTTGTTGTGTACAAAACCAGATGTTGTGGAATAAACACATTATAATATTGTGTAGTATTGTAACGACTAGTGATGGGTTGATGAGGCGTCATGAAGCGTTTCGACACATTGCAAAACTGTATTGATACTGTGTCGATACTGTGTCACTAAATACTGACATCTGCTGGACATTAAAAATCCCTACAGGCAACCTATGGACCGACTCAACTGACACTGATTTGATGCCCTAGTACAGGGGTCACCAACCTTTTTGAAACCAAAAACTACTTCTTGGGTACTGATTAATGCGAAGGGCTACCAGTTTGATACACACTTAAATAAATAAATATATTGTCATTTGTAAGTTACACGTAAGTGTGATTTAAACAAGAATAGCTAAATAAATACATTTATATATATAAAAAAATGGGTATTTCTGTCTGTCATTCCGTCGTACATTTTTTTTTCCTTTTACGGAAGGTTTTTTGTAGAGAATAAATGATGAAAAAAAAACACTTAATTGAACGGTTTAAAAGAGGAGAAAACACGAAAAAAATTAAAATACAATTTTGAAACATAGTTTATCTTCAATTTCGACTCTTTAAAATTCAAAATTCAACCGACAAAAAGAAGAGAAAAACTAGCTTATTTGAATCTTTTTGAAAAAATAAAAAAAATAATTTATGGAACATCATTAGTCATTTTTCCTGATTAAGATACATTTTAGAATTTTGATGACATGTTTTAAATTGGTTAAAATCCAATCTGCACTTTGTTAGAATATTTAACAAATTGGACCAAGCTATATTTCTAACAAAGACAAATCAGTATTTCTTCTAGATTTTCCAGAACAAACATTTTAAAAGAAATTCAAAATACTTTGAAATAAGATTTATATTTGATTCTACAGATTTTCTAGATTTGCCAGAATAATTTTTTTCAATTTTAATCATAGTAAGTTTGAAGAAATATTTCACAAATATTCTTCGTTGAAAAACCAGAAGCTAAAATATTTATTATTCTTTACAATAAAAAATAAATAAAAAATTTACTTGAACATTGATTTAAATTGTCAGGAAAGAAGAGGAAGAAATTTAAAAGGTAAAAAGGTATATTTGTTTAAAAATCCTAAAATCATTTTTAAGGTTGTATTTTTTCTCTAAAATTGTATTTCTAAAAGTAATAAGAAGCAAAGTAAAAAATAAATGAATTTATTTAAACAAGTGAAGACCCATCCATCCATCCATTTTCTACCGCTTATTCCAAGTGAAGACCAAGTCTTTAAAATATTTTCTTGGATTTTCAAATTCTATTTGAGTTTTGTCTCTTTTAGAATTAAAAATGTCAAGCAAAGCGAGACCAGCTTGCTAGTAAATAAATACAATTTAAAAAATAGAGGCAGCTCACTGGTAAGTGCTGCTCTTTGAGCTATTTTTAGAACAGGCCAGCGGGCGACTGATCTGGTCCTTACGGGCTACCTGGTGACCGCGGGCACCGCGTTGGTGACCCCTGCCCTAGTATATACAATAATATAAACCAAGTCATTGTATTTCATTTAGGATTATTTCATATCTTCATTTATAAATAAATGATAAATGGGTTGTACTTGTATAGCGCTTTTCTACCTTCAAGGTACTCAAAGCGCTTTGACACTACTTCCACATTTACCCATTCACACACACATTCACACACTGATGGAGGGAGCTGCCATGCAAGGCGCTAACCAGCACCCATCAGGAGCAAGGGTGAAGTGTCTTGCTCAGGACACAACGGACATGACGAGGTTGGTACTAGGTGGTGAACCAGGGACCCTCGGGTTGTGCACGGCTACTCTCCCACTGCGCCACGCCGTCCCTTTAAATAAAAATATATTTTTATCTTTTTTAGATACAGTCAATAAATAATGCGAACATGTATCATAACATGGAAATCTAAGAGAACGTGTTGTGGATGATTGTGGACTGGGAATTGTTTTAATTTTATTTTTTTTACACATTTTTATTAAAAAAAATTAAAAAAAGTTTTTCCGACGTATTACATTTTAGACGATTTCTCTTCTTAGTTATTATTTCTCCGGCTGTAGAAAAGAGCCGCTCACAGGGCACAGAGGAGGCGTCAGTGCGACACAGTTGGCGTATCGGTCACGTGACCAAAACAGCTCATCATCGGTCACGTGACTTTCTAAAAGCGGTACGCGCACCGACACAGGGTTTTGCTCTATGAGCTCGACGCATGCGCCGATGCATCGGTGTTGCCGGACCCATCACTAGTAACGACCTGCAGAGGTTGATAGAGTGAATGATGTTCAGAATTCCCATTGTTCTGAACGCACCACGCCTGTACGGTGATTGGTGGCGAAGGAGGAGGAAGCGTTCGTTGTTGCGGATATGAGGAATGAGGATAGACGTGCGTGTGGATGGAACGAGATAAGTTGAGCTGTGTTAGTATAGCTTGCTCAACTTATCTCGTTCCTTCCACACGCACGTCTATCCTCATTCCCCATTCCCGCAAAAACGAACGCTTCCGCCTTTTTCGCCAATCACCTGACAGGCGTGGTACGTTCACGACAAAGGGAATTCTGAACATCACTCACTCAAAGAACACAACATCAACCTCAGCGGGTCGTTACAGTATTGTAATCAAATAACGACTGACTAAGTAGTTTTTCAGGTCTTTGGTAACATTATGTCTACTTTGTACACATCAAAACATTTTATCATCACATTAAAAAACATCCATTAGCTTGATTTAGTGCGATATTTAAATTATTTATGACATACAACACGAATCATCAAAATCAAGCACAGTAGCAAATATTTCCCCAGCGCTAGTCAAATAAACGTGTGTTATTAGCAATAAGATAATTATTCTATTGTTATTCATCACGGACTTATACAAATATAAAGAAATATCTTTCGAACGTACCAAACTTCAACGAACCACGACGCCATGTTGATGATGCGGCGTCTTCCTCGTGGCAAAGCGCGCCAAGCAACATGAGCGCCCCCTAGCGTCCTGGAGGAAAGCACCGCCGCTCTATATAGACAGGGTGTGTAGCGCCCCCTAGCGTCCTGGAGGAAAGCACCGCCGCTCTATATCGACACGTATGGATGGATAGTACTCGATATATTGTATTGATTAAACACCATATTTATTATCCTGCTTGTAGTTTGCACATTATTAAGAGTTTTTTCTCAAATTCTGCTTGAAAGTGTCATATATTATGAAGACAGGATCTCATTAGACTGTGCAAGTGGAGAAGTTGGGGTAAATAGTCCCACTTCAGGACAGATCATCTGGAAACTTGAAGTGACATTCTTCACAAAGAACACTATACAAGACTGGAGACAAACACCAATTTACAAATTATAGACCTGTTTCCTTACTTCCACAATTTTCTAAAATCATTGAAAAACAGATTAGAGAGTTTCACAAACAAAAATAAAATACTAGTAGAGAACCAGTATGGATACAGATCTAATGTTTCAACTTCAATGGCTTTAATTGAAATTACAGAAGAAATTACCAATGCAATAGATAGTAAAAAATGTGCAGCAGCAGTGTTTATGGATCTAACTAAAGCATTTGACACAATTAATCACAATATTTTAATCAAAAAACTATAGAACGATACGACATCAGAGGGTTAGTCTTAAACTGGATAAGTTATCTAACAAACAGGAAACAATACGTGAAGCTAGGCGAACACACATCTACAACACTAAATATATCCTGTGGTGTACCTCAGGGATCAATACTAGGACCTAAATGATTCAATCTCTATATAATTGACATTTGTAAAGTTACAAAATATTTAAAGTTAGTGTTATTTGCGCATGATACAACAGTATTTTGTTCAGGAGAGAACACACAGAAGATAATACAAATAATAACAGAAGAAATTAACAAATTAACAAGATGGTTTGACAAAAACAGACTCAGTAAAACTAAAATAATGTTTTTTTGGTAACAGTAGAAGAGAAAGTCAAACACAAATACAAAAAGACGGAATAGAAATTGAAAGAGTAAATGAAACCACATTTCTAGGTATAATGATTGATGATAAATTGAACTGGAAATCTCACGTAAAAAATATACAACATAATGTAGGAAGAAACACGTCAATAATGAATAAAGCAAAACATGTTCTAGACCAAAAATCACTTCATATTCTCTACTGCTCACTAGTGTTACATTTCTGACTTATTGTGCAAGAAATATGGGAAATAACTACAAAAGTACACTTAATTCAGTAACTGTGTTACAAAAAAGATCCGTTATAATAATACATCATGTTGGATAGACAACATACAAATCCTTTATTTATTGAATCAAAAATACTGAAATTCCACCACATAGTGAATTTGCAAACAGCTAAAATTATACATAAAGCAAACTATAACCTGCTAGCCATGAATATACAACAATTCTTCTCAAAAAAAGAGGAGAAATATAATCTCAGAGAAAAATGTAATTTAAAACATTTGTACGCACGTACAGCACTTAAGACCTTCAGTATATCAGTATGTGGAATTAAATGATGGAATGGATTAAGCAAAGCAGTCAAACAATGTACTAAAATGATCCACTTCAAGAAACTCTTCACACTTAAAGTGTTTACAAAGTACAAAGAAGAAGAACCATGATAAACATTCTGAATTTATTCCATCCATCCGTTCTTTCATTCTCAAAATAATCTTACTTATCTTATAATATGTAATATGACTGACTTCACCAATTATTATTTATTTTTATTGTGATTACTTATGGAGTATATTGTGAATAAATTGAGAACAGGAAGTGAACAAAAGTTTTAGCAAATGTTATGTAAAGGAAAAGGGGTAGGATTAAATAAGCTCTGCTTCTTCCTACTCCTTTTCCAACATGTTGAAAAGAGAAACTGGAAATTGTGATGTATCATGTTGTATGCATGCATGTTCCAAATAAACTCAAACTCAACTCAACTCAACACTAAAACCTCCACAGCAAACGTGTTATTGGCTCTTGGCATTTTGTGCAAATTGAAAGAATTGCTGTATCGAAGAGGTCTTTCGTTTGAATAAATTAAAATGACTAATTAACCCAATCCAACTTTATTTGTAGGACGGGTAAAATCATGGCTTGATAACTTAAAAATAAAGACAACTTCAGATTGTTTTCTTTTTTTTTTTACTTCTGAAAATGTACAAATCCCGAATAATCCTCTTGGCAAAACACTTTAAGTTAGTCAAAGTTATGGTTCTGCAGTAATATATTGTGTCATTTCCTGTGTAGGTTCATTTGTGTCTTTATGTGTCGTGGCGCAGTGGTAGAGTGGCCGTGCGCAACCCAAGGGTCCCTGGTTCAATCCCCACCTAGTACCAACCTCGTCATGTCCGTTGTGTCCTGAGCAAGACACTTCACCCTTGCTCCTGATGGGTGCTGGTTAGCGCCTTGCATGGCAGCTCCCTCCATCAGTGTGTGAATGTGTGTGTGAATGGGTAAATGTGGAAGTAGTGTCAAAGCGCTTTGAGTACCTTGAAGGTAGAAAAGCGCTATACAAGTACAACCCATTTATCATTATTTATTTATTTATTAGAAAAAGCTTATATATATATATTAGAGATGCGCGGATAGGCAATTATTTCATCCGCAACCGCATCAGAAAGTCGTCAACCATCCGCCATCCACCCGATGTAACATTTGATCAGAACCGCATCCGCCCGCACCCGCCCGTTGTTATATATCTAATATAGACGATGCAAGGCATTAGTGAGGTTATAAAGCTTTTGCCTGTTAAAGAAAGGAGACTGATCCAATGCAGCACAGACATTCGCGTGCCACGCTGTCACGGCCCAGACGCACACCAGTGCGCAATCATATGGGAGCCGCGCTGAGCGCACCTCCAAGCGCGTCTCGCTGCCGGCGACGGCCGCGTATGAGCCCGACGCTCCAGCGCCATCCATTTTCAGGGCTAGTTGATTCGGCAGGTGGGTTGTTACACACTCCTTAGCGGGTTCCGACTTCCATGGCCACCGTCCAGCTGCTGTCTATATCAACCAGGGTGAGCCCCACCCCTTTCGTGAGCGCACTGCGCGCGGAGTGACCCCTGTTACGCGCCCCCGGCAATGGAGGTGGCGGGCAGGTAAGCTGCGCGGGCGGAGCGCGCGGAGAGACCCCCGTTACGAGCCCCCGGCCACGGGGGTGGCGGGCAGGTAAGCTGCTTACCTGCTGCGCGTGACGCCGGCCGCGGCGAAGGCGGACGAGGCGGGGTGTCGGTGCGGTGGGCGCGGTGGTGACCCTGGACGTGCGTCGGGCCCTTCTCGCGGATCGCCTCAGCTACGGCTCCCGGTGGGGCCCTCTCGGGGGAAGGGGCCTCGGTCCCGGACCCCGGCGAGGCGTCCCTTCTCCGCTCCGTAAAAGTGTCCATCTCTTTTTTTTTTTTTCTTCTGTTGTGGCATATGCTGCAGGTGCCTGCTCGTTTTTCGTATGTGGGTAACAACATTTAACTATGTATATATATTTACCAATTGGTTTAACTGCCACCCGCCTGAATCTATTTAAAATCTAATTTTTTTTTATTTCAACCGCCCGACCCGACCCGACCCGCGGATAAAATCTAATTTTTTTTAATTTCATCCGCCTGATCCGCGGACTCCGCGGTTGTGCCCGCAAACCGCGCATCTCTAATATATATATATACACAGGTAAAAGCCAGTAAATTAGAATATTTTGAAAAACTTGATTTATTTCAGTAATTGCATTGAAAAGGTGTAACTTGTACATTATATTTATTCATTGCACACAGACTGATGCATTCAAATGTTTATTTCATTTAATTTTGATGATTTGAAGTGGCAACAAATGAAAATCCAAAATTCCGTGTGTCACAAAATTAGAATATTACTTAAGGCTAATACAAAAAAGGGATTTTTAGAAATGTTGGCCAACTGAAAAGTATGAAAATGAAAAATATGAGCATGTACAATACTCAATACTTGGTTGGAGCTCCTTTTGCCTCAATTACTGCGTTAATGCGGCGTGGCATGGAGTCGATGAGTTTCTGGCACTGCTCAGGTGTTATGAGAGCCCAGGTTGCTCTGATAGTGGCCTTCAACTCTTCTGCGTTTTTGGGTCTGGCATTCTGCATCTTCCTTTTCACAATACCCCACAGATTTTCTATGGGGCTAAGGTCAGGGGAGTTGGCGGGCCAATTTAGAACAGAAATACCATGGTCCGTAAACCAGGCACGGGTAGATTTTGCGCTGTGTGCAGGCGCCAAGTCTTGTTGGAACTTGAAATCTCCATCTCCATAGAGCAGGTCAGCAGCAGGAAGCATGAAGTGCTCTAAAACTTGCTGGTAGACGGCTGCGTTGACCCTGGATCTCAGGAAACAGAGTGGACCGACACCAGCAGATGACATGGCACCCCAAACCATCACCCAACCATGCAAATTTTGCATTTCCTTTGGAAATCGAGGTCCCAGAGTCTGGAGGAAGACAGGAGAGGCACAGGATCCACGTTGCCTGAAGTCTAGTGTAAAGTTTCCACCATCAGTGATGGTTTGGGGTGCCATGTCATCTGCTGGTGTCGGTCCACTCTGTTTCCTGAGATCCAGGGTCAACGCAGCCGTCTACCAGCAAGTTTTAGAGCACTTCATGCTTCCTGCTGCTGACCTGCTCTATGGAGATGGAGATTTCAAGTTCCAACAGGACTTGGCGCCTGCACACAGCGCAAAATCTACCCCTGCCTGGTTTACGGACCATGGTATTTCTGTTCTAAATTGGCCCGCCAACTCCCCTGACCTTAGCCCCATAGAAAATCTGTGGGGTATTGTGAAAAGGAAGATGCAGAATGCCAGACCCAAAAACGCAGAAGAGTTGAAGGCCACTATCAGAGCAACCTGGGCTCTCATAACACCTGAGCAGTGCCAGAAACTCATCGACTCCATGCCACGCCGCATTAACGCAGTAATTGAGGCAAAAGGAGCTCCAACCAAGTATTGAGTATTGTACATGCTCATATTTTTCATTTTCATACTTTTCAGTTGGCCAACATTTCTAAAAATCCCTTTTTTGTATTAGCCTTAAGTAATATTCTAATTTTGTGACACACGGAATTTTGGATTTTCATTTGTTGCCACTTCAAATCATCAAAATTAAATGAAATAAACATTTGAATGCATCCGTCTGTGTGCAATGAATAAATATAATGTACAAGTTACACCTTTTGAATGCAATTACTGAAATAAATCAAGTTTTTCAAAATATTCTAATTTACTGGCTTTTACCTGTATATATATATATATATATATATATATATATATGAAATACTTGATTTGGTGAATTCTAGCTGTAAATATACTCCTCCCCTCTTAACCACGCCCCCGCCCCACCCCCGGGGAGGGGGAGAGAGGCACATTGTTCTTCGGCCAGGTGATGATGGGGGAAGGGTGTAGTTGAAGAAGTTTCGCGGGGTTTGGTGATGTTGAAAACAGGGACCAGGTTTGAACAAAGAATCCCCTGTGTCCTATGTAGTCCTTGGGGGTCCAGGTGACGCGGTGAAGACCCCCAGGGCCTCCGCACTGCCGACTCTGATGGCGGCCGGGGTGTCGTCGAAAGCCACAACGCCGCTGTCCTCACCGTTGTCTGGGTTGACTTCCTCCGTCTCCAGGCCGCCGACCGCACCGATGATCGTGGTGAAGTCCTCCGTCGCGCCGTCGATCTGCTGGAACGCAGGTGAGCACGGGTGTTGATGAGCAGATGAGGGCTGGCGGAGGTGGAGAGATAATGTTTTTAGCATAGCTCTGTCGAGGTCCGTAGCTAGGTTAGCTTCAATGGCGTCGTTAGCAACAGCATTGCTAGGCTTCGCCAGGCGGGACAGCATTAACCGTGTGGTTACAGGTCCAGGGTTTAGTTCAGTGTCTCCTGAGAGGAGAAGTAATAGTAGTATTTGTAAATGGCAGCAAATTTTGTTCAGGAGATAATTGCAGTTCTGGCATGTTACGTTTTTGTGCCTTTATTTTGAAGAGCCCACTCTTATTCTGTTACTTCCTTTATTGCTGATACTTGACTTCCTGCTGCCGTTCTGTCTGACTTCAACAGCATACTCACGTTACTCCAGGACTGGTAAAACATGCTCACAAAGATATATTTCTCATATTCTGTGTGAACATTTGTGAGAGGTTATTTTATTGTGCCTCGTGTTTGTGTTGTTTATATGTCACATTTAAGGAGAGTCACTCCGAGCTGTGTGTGGAAGCTAAGCTAACTAGCGGAGCAAACTTAGCGCCCTTGGAAGCGGAAGGAGGTAGGAGGAGACTAATGGTTTTATTTGTTGTAAAACAAGTGCTTCATTTCATTTAAAACAAACGGGAAAATGTCAGTATTTGTATTTAAATAAGAGCTGTAACTTGTAATTAAGCTTAATTCATGTGAAAATTCATTCTTTAAGTTTACTAAAGTTAAAGTTAAAGTAGCAATGATTGTCACACACACACTAGGTGTGGCGAAATTATTCTCTGCATTTGACCCATCACCCTTGATCACCCCCTGGGAGGTGAGGGGAGCAGTGGGCAGCAGCGGTGACCGCGCCCGGGAATGATTTTTGGTGATTTAACCCCCAATTCCAACCCTTGATGCTGAGTGCCAAGCAGGGAGGTAATGGGTCCCATTTTTATAGTCTTTGGTATGACTCGGCCGGGGTTTGAACTCACAACCTACCCATCTCAGGGCGGACACTCTAACCACTAGGCCACTGAGTAGGTAGGGGGTGCACCGTTTCTGGAGGTACTGCCATACCAGGTCGATGCGTGGAGTGGACGGAGCAAGCCCCTATTCCATCTCCCTGTTCCAAAAATCAATTTAATATATACCGTATTTTCCGCACTATAAGGCGCACCTAAAAACCACAATTTTTCTCAAAAGCTGACAGTGCGCCTAATAACCCGGTGCGCTTTATTACGATTCATTTTCATAAAGTTTCGGTCTCGCAACTTCGGTAAACAGCCGCCATCTTTTTTCCCGGTAGAACAGGAAGCGCTTCTTCTTCTACGCAAGCAACCGCCAAGGAAAGCACCCGCCCCCATAGAACAGGAAGCGCTTCACCCGCCCCCATAGAAAAGGAAGCGCTTCACCCGCCCCCGGAAGAAGAAGAAAAAACGCGCGGATATCACCGTACGTTTCATTTCCTGTTTACATCTGTAAAGACCACAAAATGGCTCCTAATAAGCGATCCGGTTCATAAAAAGACGCAATCTCTCCATCCGCACACGGATTACTACCGTATTTCACAGCAACTGATATTCCTGTGGAACGGGAGCACGTACGGTGAATATTCGCACCACAGGGAATGAAGTCATCCTTCACTGTGGTTCTAGCTTGCCATGCTAACTTCCACTCATGGTGATATTCAAAAGGAAGACCTTGCCAAAAGAGACCTTTCCAGCCGGCGTCATCATAAAAGCTAACTCGAAGGGATGGATGGATGAAGAAAAGATGAGCGAGTGGTTAAGGGAAGTTTACGCGAAGAGGCCGGGTGGCTTTTTTCACACAGCTCCGAAGGCGAACACACCTTCACTAAGACGGGCAGACAGCGCCGGACGACATACGCCAACATCTGCCAGTGGATCGTAAATGCTTGGGCAGATATTTCGGTCACAACTGTGGTCCGAGCTTTCCGGAAGGCAGGATTCACAGAACAACAGCGACACTGACTCCCGATGACTTCTACGAGACGGAACCGGCCATTTTGGATCCCGTATTCGCCCAACTTTTCAATTCGGACACCGAAGACGAAGAATTCGAAGGATTTACGAATGAAGAATAACTTCAGAAGGTGAGCGCTATGTTTATTTTGTGTGTTGTGACATTAACGTTAAAGCAACATTATGTTGCTATTGTTCTACACCATTTTGAATTTTACTATGTTTGTGATTGCACATTTGCGTACATTTTGGGACAGAGTTGTTAGAACGCTGGTTTTCAATATATTATTAAAGTTTGACTGAACTATCTGACTGTTTTTTTGACATTCACTTTAGCGCAGCGTTTTTTTGACATTCACTTTAGCGCAGCGTAGGCGCGGCTTTTAGTCCGGGGCGGCTTATTGGTGGACAAAATTATGAAATATGTAATTCATAGAAGGTGCGGCTAATAATCCGGTGCGCCTTATAGTGCGGAAAATACGGTAGTCCCCGGATAGGGGACGTATCAGATATTAAACTGATAAGAAAAGATACTACACTTGATCTTAGCCAAAAGGCCGAGAAGCGATGAGAAAAAGATTTGTTTATAAGTTTGAAAATGTAAACATGATTTATGTATTGTTTGTGGAAATATGGCATTTGTATTTTCTGTCCATCTTCATAGTTTTCACGGTGTCAAAATTGTGAGGAGAAGAGGAGGAGAGAATTAAAGTTGCACCAGTCGAAGCTCTCTGCATCTTGTGTCATTAATCCAAGTGGGCCGCTACAGTATTGTTGACCTTCGGTCTATCCTTCCAGTCAGGGGCATGTTTCTTCTGTTTCTATCCGCACTTAAGCATGAGGCTATCACGTTAGCTCCGAAGCTAAAGTGCTTCGCCGATGTATTGCCGTGGAGATAAAAGTCACTGTGATTGTCCATTTCGCGTTCTCGACTCTCATTTTCAAGAGGATTTAGTACCCGAGGTGGTTTGAAATACAAATCCGTGATCCACAATAGAAAAAGGAGAAAGTGTGGAATCCAACTTGTAAGCTACGGTCAGAGCGGGAAAAAAAGTCCAGGTTATGCTTTAAAGTCATATCCAACAATTGCGACGACGACTTTTATTGTCAACTGAGTTTTGCTTTTTAATGATTTCTGCTGGTGGTGTGCCTCCGCATTTTTTCAATGAAAAAATAGTGTCTCGGCTCAAAAAAGGTTGATAAACACTACATTAGGCGCATCGGGTTATAAGGCGCACTGTCGATTTTTGAGAAAATAAAAGGATTTTAGGTGCGTCTTACAGTCTGAAAAATACAGTAACCGACTAATGCCTACATTCTCCTAAACAGGCCCGGCCCTAACCAATCAGGCGCCCTAGGCAAGATTTTAGGTGGCGCCCCCCCACATCGGCAGTGAAGTGTATATACTCACAAGAAACCGAATAGCTTTGCCTTTGACCTTTTTTTTTAACTTACAACTATACCGAATATATAAAGGGGTGGAAAAGTGACTATTACCTGCAGGGCAAACATTAGCTAACCAGAAGGCAATAACAATGTAAACAAAAAACACCTGCTTAAAATATCTAATACAAATGTCCCTGAGGAATGTAAGGTGGGAGTACTGTAATTACCTAACGTTACATTATTATTTTCCTTAACAATTTAGCCCCCTCCACAATATTAACCCGACGTTAAAACAGAACTAGCTATTTATTGATTAGCAATTGCCGAATCATGTAACATTAGCTTAATGCTAAAAAGCCAGGTTACTATCACATTCTGTAACAGACAAATAATTTCATAATTTTTCTCCTCCTCTTCTTTTCTCTTTTTTCTTCCCTGGGCACCTGACAGTTTTGGCCGTTTTGACATCTTGTGTTGATTTTTTGATGTGGTGACGTCCAAAAAGAGTCATGATACGGGAAGGGAGGGGGCGCACCGTGCGGGGGGAGGAGGGGGGGGGGTGTAATGTTGTAACAAATAATATTTCTATTAAATAGGCTTTACTTTGCATTTTAATTAACGTGGGATTATTTTTTGTATTTAGAAATAATAGTACCAACTTTTTTTTTTCTTTTTTTTTCCTCCAACATTTGTGGCACTGGCGTGGCGCCCCCTGATGGACGGCGCCCTTAGCATTTGCCTATACGGCCTATGCCACGGGCCGGCCCTGTCCGTGATCCACAATAGAAAAAGGAGAAAGTGTGGAATCCAACTTGTAAGCTACGGTCAGAGCGGGAAAAAAAAGTCCAGGTTATGCTTTAAAGTCATATCCAACAATTGCGACGACGACTTTTATTGTCAACTGAGTTTTGCTTTTTAATGATTTCTGCTGGTGGTGTGCCTCCGCATTTTTTCAATGAAAAAATAGTGTCTCGGCTCAAAAAAGGTTAGGCACATCGGGTTATAAGGCGCACTGTCGATTTTTGAGAAAATAAAAGGATTTTAGGTGCGCCTTACAGTCTGAAAAATACAGTAACCGACTAATGCCTACATTCTCCTAAAATTACAACACAATTCGAGTAAAATTTGTTATTTTTGTGTAATATTTTGGTCATTTTTGCAATTACAATTGAACAACTAATCAATACTTTGCTGCCCTAAAGTCGAATGTTTTTTAAATTGTATGTTTGAAAAATAAAATGAACAGATATAGGGCAGGGCCGACATCCGGGCAACTGAGCTACATACGGGTTCTTCGAGCCATAGCAACCTGACTGGCGTTGAAAACAAACCGTCGCCATTACTCTTTAACCTGTCGACCTGCGCTCATTAAACCCGTCATTCTGCCTCCAAAATGCCAAAAAACGGTGTTGTTTTTGGTTGTGCAAACCACAACTGGAAACAGGGAAAACAAAGGTCCTATTTTGTTCTGCCAAAGCGTGCTAAAAGCCCACAGAGACGAGACAAATGGCTCGCAGCTTTACACCGGGAAAACGAGGACGGTTCTCACTGGAGTCCCCCAAAATCCCGGGTCGTGTGTTCGGATCACTTCGTTTCTGGTAAATATAAGGAACAAAAATCCACCTTCTTAACCACAACTTGGCTATACCGTCCATGCTAATGTTGAACCCGTTGAATTTTTACTGAATAACGTTCGACAGCTGAAGTTGTTGTTGTTGCACAACAATAACATACGGTATAAAGGCTATTTCCAGTAATTCAGCAAATAATAAATCATAATACTGAACTGAATTTGAATGAGCTCTCTACAGATATAATAAATATACAGATACTGGTAGCCACCGTGTCATCCTTATTATCATTTATCAACATACCTTGGGTGATTTAACAATTTTTATGTGATTTATTCGTTATATAACAACCGAAGCTAACAACCGACCTGGTGCGCTTGTGAGGTAGACATAAAGATTTCCAAATTCCATGTCCGGCCATTGTGTAGGATTATCAGTCCACGCATCTGCTGGAAGGTGGTAAGGGCAGTCGTTTAATCCAACTACAGAACATTTTAACTCGTATCTTAACCTAGCCTCACTGGAAAGACTATTTACATAATCATACGCCATTCAGAACAGTTTAAAATGCCGTGAAACCTCGTTAAATGCCTTTTCTGTCAATGCTGTGTTCGCTGTGAGCTGGTTTGTTTTCAACGAATTCAATATGGCGACCGGTTGCTAGGGGATTGGCAGGCGGAAGTGACGTAGGTCCGCCCTCGCCTATTGCGGGTGTCAAATTTTGTTGTTGCTTTTAAAATTGCAGGCTGTGTAATAAATGATGATCCTAACCTTGGATTTGTAACATTCCTCAGACTCCTGGATGTTTTTGGAGGCCAGGTTGTGGTACTGCAGGCGGACGTCCCTCAGAGCGGCAGTCGAGACGTGACGCTTACTGTACACAGGGCTACGTTCCGATGAGGAGAAGTCAGCGGTGAGGCTCTTTATCCTGTCGCCTTTCATTAGTCCCAGGTGCGTTGATTGCAGATTGCCTCCGGCGTGGGCGCGGTCTGCGCAGCGCGTGCAGGGGCGTGTCTAGCGGCGTGCTCTGTGGAGCTTCTAGGTGCTGGACTGCACGTGCGCCGTAACAGTATGTATATGTGTATATCTGAAAACAGATCCTTGTGGCACACCCAAATCACTAATTATTCAGTCTGATTTTACACCATTCATTTGAACACATTGTTGTAGCATTGCCCATTTTATTTTTATTCAAAAAGTTGAAAAAGCAGCTAGATAGGCTCCAGCGACCCCCCCGCGATCCCTAAAGGGACGAGCGGTAGAAAATGGCGCATCGGGTTATAAGGCGCACTGTCGATTTGAGAAAATAAAAGGATTTTAGGTGCGCCTTACAGTCTGAAAAATACAGTAACCGACTAATGCCTACATTCTCCTAAAATTACAACACAATTCGAGTAAAATTTGTATTTTTGTGTAATATTTTGTCGAATGTTTTTTAAATTGTATGTTTGAAAAATAAAATGAACAGATATTGCGGGTGTGGAATTTTGTTGTTGCTTTTGAAATTGCAGGCTGTGTAATAAATGATGATCCTAACCTTGGATTTGTAACATTCCTCAGACTCCTGGATGTTTTTGGAGGCCAGGTTGTGGTACTGCAGGCGGACGTCCCTCAGAGCGGCAGTCGAGACGTGACGCTTACTGTACACAGGGCTACGTTCCGATGAGGAGAAGTCAGCGGTGAGGCTCTTTATCACACTCCATGTGTGTGTGAATGGGTAAATGTGGAAGTAGTGTCAAAGCGCTTTGAGTACCTTGAAGGTAGAAAAGCGCTATACAAGTACAACCCATTTATCCTGTCGCCTTTCATTAGTCCCAGGTGCGTTGATTGCAGATTGCCTCCGGCGTGGGCGCGGTCTGCGCAGCGCGTGCAGGGGCGTGTCTAGCGGCGTGCTCTGTGGACCTTCTAGGTGCTGGACTGCGCGTGCGCCGTAACAGTATGTATATCTGAAAACAGATCTTTGTGACACACCCAAATCACTAATTCATACCTGCCAACTACTCCGGTTTTCCCGTAATTAGTACGGTTTTCATCAACCTATTCCGGGTTACGGTTGCAGTGATAAAAAATACGGTTTTTCATTAATTAAAAATTTATTTTTTTTAAATGCGCGAGGCTATTTATAGCACCGCTGCCAAGCACGAGGCACCTGTTGCCATTGTTTCCAAACGAGCGAACGATCATGGAATCAGCCGGAGAAACATCACAAACGAGTCTTAAACCGAAAAGAAAACTGCAGTCATTCCGTGAAGAATATTCAAAAGCCTATCCGGGAATAATTATCCGTTCCAAAAAGGGTGAAAACTACGCGAATTGCACCTTGTGCAGACAAGATTTTTCGATCGGACACGGAGGAATTAGCGATGTAAAAGACCACGTTGGGACAAAAAAACACAAGTCTAATGCCGTTGCTAGCGATACAAGTGGAAAACTTTCAACGTTTTTCGGATTTTAGCCACAAAAAGGTAATGACACCAATGTTATCTATTGGAATTGTTTAGTACTGTTATACTGTTAAAAGTGTTTATACTATTCATGCTTTCAAGTCCAAGTTGAAGAAATCTTGTTAAATGTTGACAGCATAACTACCAAAATACAGAAGTATGTCCTTAATATTTTTGCAGTGCTATTTCTGTTGAAAAGTTCAAATGATTACATTAGAGATGTGATGTGCCACTTTTCAAGTGTCTGATGGCTTCAATTCATTTTCATTCATTTTTCATATTTTGAATTCTTTTGAAAGGCTTACAAAAAAACTACATTTGAATTGTAATTCCATGCTATTGACAGGACTATTAATTTTAATGAAGTTAGCTTACCATGTTTACAGTATGATAATTGTGATAGAAATGTGAATTTTAGGCACAGAATATTTTATACAATTGAACAAGGCAGTAGATTATACAAGCTTGGACAGAAAGTTAATAATGACACCAATTTTTTTTTTAATGGAATTGTTTAGTACTGTTTTACCATTTGTTTACTGTAAAAAGTGTTTATACTGTTTATACTTTCAATGAACAAATTGAAGTCTTGTGAAAGGTTGACAGGATAACTGGCATTAACTGTCAAAATAATTTCAAACTATTGAAGTTAGCTGTCAACATGTCAATCAACCCATATGATTTTTGCTGTAATATTTTTGTTTTGAAAAGTCACTGTGACTGATAGAAAAGTGATGGTTTTAGCAACATTTTAACCTGTCTGAATGCTAATAATCATTTTGCGTCGGGGGGCGAAGCCTGAACCCTCCACCAGGACTTTGTCCTGGACCTACCGGGGCCTGCGGCCCTTGGACCCTGGCTACTAGGTTTTTCTGATTTCAAAAGTTGGCAGGTATGCTAATTATTCAGTCTGATTTTACACCATTCATTTGAACACATTGTTGTAGCATTGTCAATTTTTTTTATTCAAAAAGTTGAAAAAGCAGCTTGGATAGGCTCCAGCGACTCCCCACGATCCCTAAAGGGACAAGCGGTAGAAAATGGTATGGATGGATGGATGATACACAAAACTTTAACTTCTCAGCAGCGCACACACACCTTTAATAAAAAAGACGACAATCAGAATGTGTGATATTTACACAAATATGTACGAAAATGTACGTATGTATCAGTGAAGTTATGTATGTTACCTTATTTTGACTTTTTATTTCTTTTGCTTTTTGGCCACAGGCATCTCTGGGTCTGACTGGCACCTTCATCAGGATCATTGTCGTCTTCCCCCTCTTCAGAAAGTTGAGCCATGGAGAAAAAGTTATCACAAAATACTCCTCCAGTTTGGAAGATCTTCTTGGTAGAATCCATCTCAACTTGGTTAGTCTTCTTGTCAGATACAAGAGCGGCCTGTTTGCTCCTGTACTCCATGCCACTTATTTTGGCCTCCATCACTTCTCGCTGGCGTGGCTCCAGTTGGGCCAAGATCAGTTCAAAGTCCTGTTCAACACAAGTAAATACTGGCAATCAATATGGCGTGATATATCTGCAGTAACAGAGCGTAAAAGCTAAACACATTTTTATCTGTATTTGACTTTATTAAATGTACCGTATTTTCCGCACTATAAGCCGCCCCGGGTTATTAGCCGCACCTTCAATGAATGGCATATTTCAAAACTTTGTTCACCTATAAGCCGCCCCAGGTTATAAGCCGCACCTACGCTGCGCTAAAGGGAATGTCAAAAAAACAGTCAGATAGGTCAGTCAAACTTTAATAATATATTACAAACCAGCGTTCTAACAACTCTGTTCACCCCCAAAATGTAATGTGCAATCACAAAAATAGTAACACTCAAAATAGTGCAGAGCAATAGCAACATCAATAACTCAACGTTGCTAGAATGTTAATGTCACACAACACACAAAATAAACATTTAAAGCTCACTTTCTGAAGTTATTCCTCATCCATAAATCCCTCGAATTCTTCTTCGGTGTCTGAATTAAAAAGTTGTGCGAATACGGCATCCAAAATGGCGTGGGCGCGGTCTGCGCAGCGCGTGCAGGGGCGTGTCTAGCGGCGTGCTCTGTGGAGCTTCTAGGTGCTGGACTGCGCGTGCGCCGTAACAGTATGTATATCTGAAAATAGATCCTTGTGGCACACCCAAATCACTAATTATTCAGTCTGATTTTACACCATTCATTTGAACACATTGTTGTAGCATTGTCCATTTTTTTTTTATTCAAAAAGTTGAAAAAGCAACTGAGATAGGCTCCAGCGATCCCAAAAGGGACAAGCGGTAGAAAATGGGATGGCTGATACACAAAACTTTAACTTCTCAGCAGCGCACACACACCTTTAATAAAAAAGACGACAATCAGAATCAGTGATATTTACACAAACAAGTACGAAAATGTACGTATGTATCAGTGAAGTTATGTATGTTACCATATTTTGACTTTTTATTTCTTTTGCTTTTTGGCCGTCCCTGGGTCTGACTGGCACCTTCATCAGGATCATTGTCGTCTTCCCCCTCTTCAGAAAGTTGAGCCGTGGAGAAAAAGTTAATCACAAAATACTCCTCCAGTTTTGAAGTATATGAACTGGGGCGGCGGACCACCTTTTTCCCGCTGGGGTAGGATGTCCATAGCTTCATCACGCTCGTTGTCACCATCTCCAGGAGGTGTAGCTGTGGAGAAAACAGTGATCAGTAATTCTTCCTCCAGTTGGAAGTATATGAACACAAGCACTTACGAGGTGGCGTTCCTCCTCTTCCATACTGTGTTTGGAGTTCAGTTGTTGTTGATGTTTCGGTTAATGTAAGATACAGAAATACAAGTTACAAATGAAACAGTTCATTATCAGCCCACTTATGTAATCATACCTTTGCCTTGAGTTCTGCCAGCTTAATTTCATATCCTCGTTCTGCCTCAAGCAACTTCACTGCAAGAGATGGTTTAAATTTAACCACAATATTGTAATGTCACATTGTAGAATCTACGTTCCTTACAGTCAACATTGATGTTGTCTATCTCACATTGGAGACTTCTCTTGGCAGTTCGGTAAGTATTCCTGTCACATTCAAATTTCTCCTGGAGAGTTTTTATGTCTCTTTTATAAGTCTGCTTGGCAGATTGGTAAGTCTGCTCGAGAGTTTTTATGTCTCTTTTGTAAGTCTGCTCGAGAGTTTTTATGTCTCTTTTGTAAGTCTCCTTGGCAGATTGGTAAGTCTGCTTGAGAGCTTCCTTTGTGGAGTTGTAAATGCTCTCGACAGATTGGAAGATCTTTGTGGTAGAATCCATCTCAACTTTCTTATTCTTCTTGTTAGATACAAGAGTGGCCTGTTTGCTCCTGTACTTGAGACCACTTATTTTGGCCACCATCATTTGTTGCTGGAGTGGCTTCATTTGGGCCAAGAGCTGTTCACAGTCCTGTTCAACACAAGTAAATACTGGCAATCAATATGGCGTGATATATCTGCAGTAACAGAGCGTAAAAGCCAAACACACATTTTTATCTGTATTTGACTTTATTAAATGTATTTATATTATCATTTGATGCAGCCGGGCCGGAGCAGGAGGGGATAGAAGAAAAAGAAAAAAGTAGTCAAACCTCTTTCTTGAGTTCTGCCAGCTTTATTTCATACCCTCGTTCTGCCTTCAGCAACTTCACTTCAAGAGATGGTTTAAATTGAACAACAATATTGTAATGTCACATTGTAGAATCTACGTTCCTTACAGTCACAATTGAAGTTGTCCATCTTAGATTTGAGATTTCTCTTGGCAATTTCGTAAGTATTACTGTCACTTTCGAATTTCTCCTCGAGAGTTTTTATGTCTTTTTTGTAAGTCTGCTTGGCAGATTGGTGAGTCTCCTCGAGAGTTTTCTTGGTGGAGTTATAAATGCTCTCGACAGATTGGAAGATCTTCTTGGTAGAATCCATCTCAACTTGGTTAGTCTTCTTGTCAGATACAAGAGCGGCCTGTTTGCTCCTGTACTCCATGCCATTTATTTTGGCCTCCATCACTTCTCGCTGTGTCTAGCGGCGTGCTCTGTGGAGCTTCTAGGTGCTGGACTGCGCGTGCGCCGTAACAGTATGTATATCTGAAAATAGATCCTTGTGGCACACCCAAATCACTAATTATTCAGTCTGATTTTACACCATTTATTTGAACACATTGTTGTAGCATTGCCCATTTTTTTTTTATTCAAAAAGTTGAAAAAGCAACTGAGAGGCTCCAGCGACCCCCCGCGATCCCAAAAGGGACAAGCGGTAGAAAATGGGATGGATGGATGGATGACACACAAAACTAACTTCTCAGCAGCGCAAACACACCTTTAATAAAAAAGACGACAATCAGAATGTGTGATATTTACACAAATAAGTACGAAAATGTACGTATGTATCAGTGAAGTTATGTATGTTACCTTATTTTGACTTTTTATTTCTTTTGCTTTTTGGCCGTCCCTGGGTCTGACTGGCACCTTCATCAGGATTATTGTCGTCTTCCCCCTCTTCAGAAAGTTGAGCCGTGGAGAAAAAGTTAATCACAAAATACTCCTCCAGTTTTGAAGTATATGAACTGGGGCGGCGGACCACCTTTTTCCCGCTGGGGTAGGATGTCCATAGCTTCATCACGCTCGTTGTCACCATCTCCAGGAGGTGTAGCTGTGGAGAAAACAGTTATCAGTAATTCTTCCTCCAGTTGGAAGTATATGAACACAAGCACTTACGAGGTGGCGTTCCTCCTCTTCCATACTGTGTTTGGAGTTCAGTTGTTGTTGATGTTTCGGTTAATGTAAGATACAGAAATACAAGTTACAAATGAAACAGTTCATTATCAGCCCACTTATGTAATCATACCTTTGCCTTGAGTTCTGCCAGCTTAATTTCATATCCTCGTTCTGCCTCAAGCAACTTCACTGCAAGAGATGGTTTAAATTGAACAACAATATTGTAATGTCACATTGTAGAATCTACGTTCCTTACAGTCAATATTGATGTTGTCTATCTCACATTGGAGACTTCTCTTGGCAGTTCGGTAAGTATTCCTGTCACATTCAAATTTCTCCTGGAGAGTTTTTATGTCTCTTTTATAAGTCTGCTTGGCAGATTGGTTAGTCTGCTCGAGAGTTTTTATGTCTCTTTTGTAAGTCTCCTTGGCAGATTGGTAAGTCTGCTTGAGAGCTTCCTTTGTGGAGTTGTAAATGCTCTCGACAGATTGGAAGATCTTTGTGGTAGAATCCATCTCAACTTTCTTATTCTTCTTGTTAGATACAAGAGCGGCCTGTTTGCTCCTGTACTCGAGGGCACTTATTTTGGCCACCATCATTTGTTGCTGGAGTGGCTTCATTTGGGCCAAGAGCTGTTCACAGTCCTGTTCAACACAAGTAAATAGTGGCAATCAATATGGCGTGATATATCTGCAGTAACAGAGCGTAAAAGCTAAACACACATTTTTATCTGTATTTGACTTTATTAAATGTATTTATATTATCATTTGGTGCAGCCGGGCCAGAGCAGGAGGGGATAGAAAAAAAGAAAAAAGTAGTCAAACCTCTTTCTTGAGTTCTGCCAGCTTTATTTCATACCCTCGTTCTGCCTTCAGCAACTTCACTGCAAGAGATGGTTTAAATTGAACCACAATATTGTAATGTCACATTGTAGATTCTACGTTCCTTACAGTCACAATTGAAGTTGTCCATCCTAGATTTGAGATTTCTCTTGGCAATTTCGTAAGTATTACTGTCACTTTTGAATTTCTCCTCGAGAGTTTTTATGTCTTTTTTGTAAGTCTGCTTGGCAGATTGGTGAGTCTCCTCGAGAGTTTTTATGTCGTTGTGGTAAATCTGCTTGGCAGATTGGTGAGTCTCCTCGAGAGTTTTGTTGGTGGAGTTATAAATGCTCTCTACAGATTGGAAGATCTTCTTGGTAGAATCCATCTCAACTTGGTTAGTCTTCTTGTCAGATACAAGAGCGGCCTGTTTGCTCCTGTACTCCATGCCACTTATTTTGGCCTCCATCACTTCTCGCTGTGTCTAGCGGCGTGCTCTGTGGAGCTTCTAGGTGCTGGACTGCGCGTGCGCCGTAACAGTATGTATATCTGAAAATAGATCCTTGTGGCACACCCAAATCACTAATTATTCAGTCTGATTTTACACCATTCATTTGAACACATTGTTGTAGCATTGTCAATTTTTTTTTATTCAAAAAGTTGAAAAAGCAGCTGAGATAGGCTCCAGCGATCCCAAAAGGGACAAGCGGTAGAAAATGGGATGGATGGATGGATGATACACAAAACTTTAACTTCTCAGCAGCGCACACACAACTTTAATAAAAAGGACGACAATCAGACTGAGTGATATTTACACAAATAAGTACGAAAATGTACGTATGTATCAGTGAAGTTATGTATAATATCTTATTTTGACTTTTTTTTTCTTTTGCTTTTTGGCCGTCCCTGGGTCGGACTGGCACCTTCATCAGGATCATAGTCGTCTTCCCCCTCTTCAGAAAGTTCAGTAGTGGAGAAAAAGTTAATCACAAAATACTCCTCCAGTTTTGAAGCATATGAACTGGGGCGGCGGACCACCTTTTTCCCGCTGGGGTAGGATGTCCATAGCTTCATCACGCTCGTTGTCACCATCTCCAGGAGGTGTCGCTGTGGAGAAAACAGTTATCAGTAATTCTTCCTCCAGTTGGAAGTATATGAACACAAGCACTTACGAGGTGGCGTTCCTCCTCTTCCATACTGTGTTTGGAGTTCAGTTGTTGTTGATGTTTCGGTTAATGTAAGATACAGAAATACAAGTTACAAATGAAACAGTTCATTATCAGCCCACTTATGTAATCATACCTTTGCCTTGAGTTCTGCCAGCTTAATTTCATATGCTCGTTTTGCATCAAGCAACTTCACTGCAAGAGATGGTTTAAATTTAACAACAATATTGTAATGTCACATTGTAGAATCTACGTTCCTTACAGTCAACATTGATGTTGTCTATCTCACATTGGAGATTTCTCTTGGCAGTTCGGTAAGTATTCCTGTCACATTCAAATTTCTCCTCGAGAGTTTTTATGTCTCTTTTATAAGTCTGCTTGGCAGATTGGTAAGTCTCCTCGAGAGTTTTTATGTTGTTGTGGTAAGTCTGCTCGAGAGTTTTTATGTCTCTTTTGTAAGTCTCCTTGGCAGATTGGTAAGTCTGCTTGAGAGCTTCCTTAGTGGAGTTGTAAATGCTCTCGACAGATTGGAAGATCTTCTTGGTAGAATCCATCTCAACCTTCTTATTCTTCTTGTCAGAAAGAAGAGCGGCCTGTTTGCTCCTGTACTCGAGGCTACTTTTTTGGCCGCCATCATTTGTTGCTGGAGTGGCTCCAGTTGGGCCAAGATCAGTTCAATGTCCTGTTCAACACAAGTAAATACTGGCAATCAATATGGCGTGATATATCTGCAGTAACAGAGCGTAAAAGCTAAAGCCACATTTTTATCTGTATTTGACTTTATTAAATGTATTTATATTATCATTTGATGCAGCCGGGCCGGAGCAGGAGGGGATAGAAAGCGGAAAAAAGGGAAGACAGAGGGGGAAATTGTGGGGACAAGAGGGGGATTATTAGCCCGCAGCTGATATTTTAAAGTGAAGTGAATTATATTTATATAGCGCTATACAGGCCCATGGCACATTCTGAAAATACTATTTATTTTTTTCCCCCTAAAAATACTAGTAATATAAACAAATACATAACAAAAGTGGAATAAAAAAGCTTACAGGTGAAATGTCATTTAGAAAATGTTGCAACGTTGACGAATAAAACAGAGCAGTTTTTTTTGTTACGGCGCACGCGCAGTCCGCTTTTTACCGCTTCTGCAGGAGCACCGCTAGACACGCCCCCGTGAGCATACTTGCCAACCCTCCCGAATTTTCCGGGAGACTCCCGAATTTCAGTGCCTCTCCCCAAAATCTCCCGGGACAACCATTCTCCCGAATTTCTCCCGATTTCCAGCCGGACTTAAGGCACGTGCGGACCTGAGTGAGGACAGCCTGTCGTCACGTCCGCTCTTTACTTCATACTTCAGAACCGACTCCCACACTTGCCGTCAGAGTGCGCAATACAACGTAAACCGTTGGCCAACCAAAAAGTTACTTTTTGGTTGGCCAACAGTTTAAAAAGTAACCACAGAACACTATAATGTTCTGTGGTAAAAATAAAAAAAATCGATTTTTTAAAATGATAATCGATTCTGAATCGCACAACGTGAGAATTGCGACTCAAATTCAAATCGATTTTTTTCCCACACCTCTACTGACTGTTTGCTTTTGTTATTTTTCTTGAGAAGTCTTAGGAGTGCATTATTCCATTCTGAGTGAATACATGTTATACTTCATGCAAAGGTTTACAGATTTTACATTATCTGACATACAGCTGTAATTGTTACAGTCTGTTTAGTTTTCTAGAAAGAGAGATGTGGTGTTATGCTTTTATTTTGATATAACATACAGGATGTCCCCGACCGGATGTTACGTAATGACGCTTGTTGTTGTTACACATTGAATCCTATGCTACACTGAGGCTAGTCGGAATAAACACATTGCTTGTATAAACTGTCTGATCATTACAACCCATACTACGACCAGAGGTGGGTAGAGTACCCAGAAATTGTACTCAAGTAAGAGTACTGTTACTTTAGAGATGTATTACTCAAGTAAAAGTAAGGAGTAGTCACCCAAATATTTACTTGAGTAAAAGTAAAAAGTATGTTGTGAAAAAACTACTCAAGTACTGAGTAACTGATGAGTAACATACACACATACACACACACACATATATATATATATATATATATATATATATATATACATATACATTGATATATACAGTATATAATTTATATGTATTTATTTTGCTGTTTTTGTTTACATGTTAAAGGTGTTTTAATGAATATACATGCATGTTTAACATATAGATTCCTTTCTTTCATGAAGACAAGAATATAAGTTGGTGTATTACCTGATTCTGATGATTTGCGTTGATTGTAATCAGACAGTCGTGATAACGTCCACGTTTTCAAATGGAGGAGAAGAAAAGTTCCTCCTTTCTGTCTAATACCACATGAAAGTGGTGGGTTTTTGGCATCTTATTTGTCCAGCTTCCATACTCGTTTTTATACACTTTACAAGAAATATATTGGCGTCAAACTCCGTAGCTTGCTAGCTTGTTTGCGCTGGCTTTCGGAGACTCTTGTTTTGAAAGCGCAGGCGCGATGGAGCGCCACTTTTATTGTGAAGACAGGAACGTCCTCATGTGCGGTCAGTCTTGAGGCTTTTGACAGGATGTACGGTTGAAATAAAAAAGTATCTTTTTTCCTTCACACTTTTGATTGATTGATTGGAACTTTTATTAGTAGATTGCACAGTACAGTACACATTCCGTACAATTGACCACTAAATGGTAACACCCCAATAAGTTTTTTTCAACTTGTTTAAGTCAGGTCATGTGACCACCTGGCTCTGTTTGATTGGTCCAACGTCACCAGTGACTGCATCTGATTGGTGGAACGAAGTGAAACGTCACCAGTAAGGCAGGCACTTTGAAGGTCTGTCTGGCAGACCAAAACAAACAAAGCGTGCATTAACAGATCGATAAAAAATTAGTAGCGAGCTGAATGTAGATAAAAGTAGCGGAGTAAAAGTAGCGTTCCTTCTCTATAAATATACTTAAGTAAAAGTAAAAGTATGTTGCATTAAAACTACTCTTAGAAGTACAATTTATCCCAAAAGTTACTCAAGTAGATGTAACGGAGTAAATGTAGCGCGTTACTACCCACCTCTGACTACGACATACACTGATCGATAGTGTCGATACCATGAATTGATTAACGTGGACCCCGACTTAAACAAGTTGAAAAACGTATTCGGGTGTTGAGACTTTTATTAGTAGATTGCACAGTACGGTACATGTTCTGCCCTCACTAAATGTGTTGAGGTTGTACAGCTTGGCAGACAGCTAACAACCAATCCAGGACGTTCTAATAAAGTTCCAAAGCAGATTAATCCATTTAGGCTCTTTATTGTTGTTGATCTTGCTTGGTCTTTTCCTATCTACTTTTGTCTTGCACTGGACTGTTATTTTTTTTATAGGGCAGGGCCGACATCCGGGCAACTGAGCTACATACGGGTTATTCGAGCCATAGCAACCTGACTGGCGTTGAAAACAAACCGTCGCCATTACTCTTTAACCTGTCGACCTGCGCTGATTAAACCCGTCATTCTGCCTCCAAAATGCCAAAAAACTGTGTTGTTTTTGGTTGTGCAAACCACAACTGGAAACAGGGAAAACAAAGGTCCTATTTTGTTCTGCCAAAGCGTGCTAAAAGCCCACAGAGACGAGACAAATGGCTCGCAGCTTTACACCGGGAAAACGAGGACGGTTCTCACTGGAGTCCCCCAAAATCCCGGGTCGTGTGTTCGGATCACTTCGTTTCTGGTAAATATAAGGAACAAAAATCCACCTTCTTAACCACAACTTGGCTATACTGTCCATGCTAATGTTGAACCCGTTGAATTTTTACTGAATAACGTTCGACAGCTGAAGTTGTTGTTGTTGCACAACAATAACATACGGTATAAAGGCTATTTCCAGTAATTCAGCAAATAATAAATCATAATACTGAACTGAATTTGAATGAGCTCTCTACAGATATAATAAATATACAGATACTGGTAGCCACCGTGTCATCCTTATTATCATTTATCAACATACCTTGGGTGATTTAACAATTTTTATGTGATTTATTTGTTATATAACAACCGAAGCTAACAACCGACCTGATTTCCAAATTCCATGTCCGGCCATTGTGTAGGATTATCAGTCCACGCATCTGCTGGAAGGCGGTAAGGGCAGTCGTTTAATCCAACTACAGAACATTTTAACTCGTATCTTAACCTAGCCTCACTGGAAAGACTATTTACATAATCATACGCCATTTAGAACAGTTTAAAATGCCGTGAAACCTCGTTAAATGCCTTTTCTGTCAATGCTGTGTTCGCTGTGAGCTGGTTTGTTTTCAACGAATTCAATATGGCGACCAGTTGCTAGGGGATTGGCAGGCGGAAGTGACGTAGGTCCGCCCTCGCCTATACACACAATAACAATGTATAAGCTATATGATTCAATTAACATACTGAAATGTAATACACAATATATAAACATTAGCTTTACACAAATATACAGTACTATCATCAAACAAATACTGCTGAGTGTTGAAACTATTTCGATGGTGGAAATATGCGACCGGCAGCCATTTTAAGTCCTCAAACATCCATTAAATTAGTGCACAAAAATCGTTTTTCAACGCACATCTTACTATCAAATTTAGCCACTTTCCACCTTCACATTGAGCCACATAAACAAGTTAAACAGTTTACTTACAGACGTATCTTTTCCAAGGCTTGTAAGAGTTACACAACTCGTCTACTTCTCATTGTTTATGAACTGAACTAACATCGTAAACCGGAAGTGGCCAAACTAATGACGCGCAGCATTTCCCATCGCCACAAGGTGTCAGTAATAGTCCACAATCAAACTGGTTTAACAGTATGTAGCCGAGCTAAATTGTATTCGATTTTATTTTAATTTTGGTCATTTATTCACATCATTTTTTTTGTGGTGAACTTCCCCAAAAGTGTTTCTCATTGTAAATAGGTTCCACTCTCTTATTTTCCATTACATACCTTTTTGTTTCCCTGGGGGGTGATTTGGCGTTGCACCTTTGTGACCAGCTTTAGTGAGCACTGACGCTCGGAGCTGGTAAGTCACGTTTATGTCTCTCCCTTTGTTTTTTTTAATAAACTTTTTGGTTGTCGTTCTTAAAAGTGTTTTGTGGGAATGCGCACTGTCTTGTGACTTGTTGGGGGGCATGCGGGTTGAATTCCTGAATGTTGGTTGATGAATTGTTGAAAAAAAAGACTTTTGTATGCTAAATGATGTGTGGATTAGCCTATTGCTAGCGGCAGTTGTTGCGGGGTTTCCTGGTCTCGTAAGTTTACGCACGGGTCAGGGGCTCTGCTGTGTGTCTGTGTGGACATCTTGTGTGCCGCTCTAGCATTAATATGAGTGTGTATTATTTTCTTCTTCTTTAGTGGAGAGAGATCCTTTTTGCCGTGGACTGTGTGTGACGCCCCGTTGTTTTTGTTTCTATTCAAAAAAGGTATGTCTGTTATGAGGTTTTTTTGACATAGTTTATTGTATAAAAAATATAAAAAGAGTCGATGTGGGTGGGAAAGATGAGGTGTATTATTGCACATTTTAAGGATATATATTATCTGCTGAAGTATATATTTTATATACTGTGTTTTACCGTATTTTCCGCACTATTAGCCGCACCTAAAAACCACAAATTTACTCAAAAGCTGACAGTGCGGCTTATAACCCGGTGCGCTTTATATATGGATTAATATTAAGATTCATTTTCATAAAGTTTAGGTCTCGCAACTACGGTAAACAGCCGCCATCTTTTTTCCCCGTAGAAGAGGAAGTGCTTCTTCTTCTACGGCAAGCAACCGCCAAGGTAAGCACCCGCCCCCATAGAAGAGGAAGCGCTTCTTCTTCTACTGTAAGCAACCACCCGCCATCGTAGAAGAAGAAGAAGCGCGCGGATATTACGTTTCATTTCCTTTGTGTGTTTACATCTGTAAAGACCACAAAATGGCTCCTACTAAGCGACAGGTTTCCGGTTCATGAAAAGACGCAATCTCTCCATCCGTACACGGACTACTATTTCAACTGCCTAAAGACTTTCAAGAAAAGCTGGCTACTTTCCGTGCATATTGTAAAAACAAGATAGCTGAAAAAAAGATCCGGCCAGAGAACATTATCAACATGGACGAGGTTCCACTGACTTTTGATATTCCTGTGAACCGCACTGTGGATACAACGGGAGCACGTACGGTGAATATTCGCACCACAGGGAATGAGAAGTCATCCTTCACTGTGGTTCTAGCTTGCCATGCTAATGGCCAGAAACTTCCACCCATGGTGATATTCAAAAGGAAGACCTTGCCAAAAGAGACCTTTCCAGCCGGCGTCATCATAAAAGCTAACTCGAAGGGATGGATGGATGAAGAAAAGATGAGCGAGTGGTTAAGGGAAGTTTACGCGAAGAGGCCGGGTGGCTTTTTTCACGCAGCTCCGTCCATGTTGATATACGACTCCATGCGCGCCCACATCACGCTGGTTTGTAATATATTATTAAAGTTTGACTGACCTATCTGACTGTTTTTTTGACATTCCCTTTAGCGCAGTTAGATGCGGCTTATAACACGGGGCGGCTTATAGGTGGACAAAGTTTTGAAATATGCCGTTCATTGAAGGCGCGGCTTATAACCCAGGGCGGCTTATGGTGCGGAAAATACGGTATTTAATTAATTTAATTGAGACTATTTTATGCTTTATTTACCTTTTCATTATTATTATTATTATTACTATTTTAGTTATTATTATTATTATTTCCACATTAAGAATACATAATTGAATTGAGTGAGCACTGACGCTCGGAGCTGTGGAGAGAGATCCTTTTTGCCGTGGACTGTGTGTGACGCCCCGTTTTTGTTTCTATTCAAAAAAGGTGAATAAATCCTCCATGATTCAACTCCTGTGTGTGCGCCTCACTACAAGATACACAACGCAGATCAGCGACTGTTACAAGTACATATTCCGTACAATTGACCACTAAATGGTAACACCCAATAAGATTGTCAACTTCATACCTGCCAACTACTCCGGTTTTCCCGTAATTAGTACGGTTTTCATCAACCTATTCCGGGTTACGGTTGCAGTGATAAAAAATACGGTTTTTCATTAATAAAAAAAAAAAAAAGGGTGAAAACTACACGAATTGCACCTTGTGCAGACAAGATTTTTCGATCGGACACGGAGGAATTAGCGATGTAAAAGACCACGTTGGGACAAAAAAACACAAGTCTAATGCCGTTGCTAGCGATACAAGTGGAAAACTTTCAACGTTTTTCGTCGCCCAAACAGATTCTTTGGATGTGATAAATGCCGAAGTTTTATTTACGGAGGCAATAATTGAGCATGGACTTCCAATCGCACTGGCTGATCACATGGGACAGTTAAATGTTTGTAATGCAACCTTTAAAAATCATTACGCGGTGATCGCGGTCCCAAAAATAAACTTTTCTTGCATGATAATGTCCAGAAAAACTTGCTTTATATTACTATAGAGTCCTTTTAACGAATGAGTTTGATGGTTTATCACAAACCTTAAATGAAAGAAGTCCTTTGTTCTCCTGCACCATGCATGCGCTTTGGCCTTGCTTCGTGTTTGGTGCGCAATCCTGTCTGCTGTATTTCACAGCACGTCTTTGACAACTTGAAGAGGTAATAAAACATTTAAAACAAAGGGGTTATAGGAACAATCACTTTCAGTGTTTTATGCCACTTCAAGTTGTCAAAGACGGTATGCTGGTGCCCGACTGCCACAAGTGGAACAAACATTTGAAACAAAGGGGTTATAGGAACAATCACTTTCAGTGTTTTATGCCACTTCAAGTAAACTTATCATAAAGTTACCATATCATTTTTGCAGTATGATCAATCTGATAGAATACATTTGGATTTTAGCCACAAAAAGGTAATGACACCAATGTTATCTATTGGAATTGTTTAGTACTGTTATACTGTTAAAAGTGTTTATACTATTTATGCTTTCAAGTCCAAGTTGAAGAAATCTTGTTAAATGTTGACAGCATAACTACCAAAATACAGAAGTATGTCCTTAATATTTTTGCAGTGCTATTTCTGTTGAAAAGTTCAAATGATTACATTAGAGATGTGATGTGCCACTTTTCAAGTGTCTGATGGCTTCAATTCATTTTCATTAATTTTTCATATTTTGAATTCTTTTGAAAGGCTTACAAAAAAACTACATTTGAATTGTAATTCCATGCTATTGACAGGACTATTAATTTTAATGAAGTTAGCTTACCATGTTTACAGTATGATAATTGTGATAGAAATGTGAATTTTAGGCTCAGAATATTTTTTACAATTGAACAAGGCAGTAGATTATACAAGCTTGGACAGAAAGTTAATAATGACACCAATTTTTTTTTTAATGGAATTGTTTAGTACTGTTTTACCATTTGTTTACTGTAAAAAGTGTTTATACTTTCAATTAACAAATTGAAGTCTTGTGAAAGGTTGACAGGATAACTGGCATTAACTGTCAAAATAATTTCAAACTATTGAAGTTAGCTTACAGAATAAACATGTCAATCAACCCATATGATTTTTGCTGTAATATTTTTGGTTTGAAAAGTCACTGTGACTGATAGAAAAGTGATGGTTTTAGCAACATTTTAACCTGTCTGAATGCTAATAATCATTTTGCGTCGGGGGGCGAAGCCCTGAACCCTCCACCAGGACTTTGTCCTGGACCTACCGGGGCCTGCGGCCCTTGGACCCTGGCTACTAGGTTTTTCTGATTTCAAAAGTTGGCAGGTATGGGTAAGTCACGTTTATGTCTCTCCCTTTGTTTTTTTTTATAAACTTTTTGGTTGTCGTTCTTAAAAGTGTTTTGTGGGAATGCGCACTGTCTTGTGACTTGTTGGGGGGCATGCGGGTTGAATTCCTGAATGTTGGTTGATGAATTGTTGAAAAAAAATACTTTTGTATGCTAAATGATGTGTGGATTAGCCTATTGCTAGCGGCAGTTGTTGCGGGGTTTCCTGGTCTCGTAAGTTTACGCACGGGTCAGGGGCTCTGCTGTGTGTCTGTGTGGACATCTTGTGTGCCGCTCTAGCATTAATATGAGTGTGTATTATTTTCTTCTTTATTCTTTAGTGGAGAGAGATCCTTTTTGCCGTGGACTGTGTGTGACGCCCCGTTGTTTTTGTTTCTATTCAAAAAAGGTATGTCTGTTATGAGGTTTTTTTGACATAGTTTATTGTATAAAAAATATAAAAAGAGTCGATGTGGGTGGGAAAGATGAGGTGTATTATTGCACATTTTAAGGATCGTTTTTCTTAATATATATTATCTGCTGAAGTATATATTTTATATACTGTGTTTTACCGTATTTTCCGCACTATTAGCCGCACCTAAAAACCACAAATTTACTCAAAAGCTGACAGTGCGGCTTATAACCCGGTGCGCTTTATATATGGATTAATATTAAGATTCATTTTCATAAAGTTTAGGTCTCGCAACTACGGTAAACAGCCGCCATCTTTTTTCCCCGTAGAAGAGGAAGTGCTTCTTCTTCTACGGCAAGCAACCGCCAAGGTAAGCACCCGCCCCCATAGAAGAGGAAGCGCTTCTTCTTCTACTGTAAGCAACCACCCGCCATCGTAGAAGAAGAAGAAGCGCGCGGATATTATGTTTCATTTCCTTTGTGTGTTTACATCTGTAAAGACCACAAAATGGCTCCTACTAAGCGACAGGTTTCCGGTTCATGAAAAGACGCAATCTCTCCATCCGTACACGGACTACTATTTCACAGCAACTGCCTAAAGACTTTCAAGAAAAGCTGGCTACTTTCCGTGCATATTGTAAAAACAAGATAGCTGAAAAAAAGATCCGGCCAGAGAACATTATCAACATGGACGAGGTTCCACTGACTTTTGATATTCCTGTGAACCGCACTGTGGATACAACGGGAGCACGTACGGTGAATATTCGCACCACAGGGAATGAGAAGTCATCCTTCACTGTGGTTCTAGCTTGCCATGCTAATGGCCAGAAACTTCCACCCATGGTGATATTCAAAAGGAAGACCTTGCCAAAAGAGACCTTTCCAGCCGGCGTCATCATAAAAGCTAACTCGAAGGGATGGATGGATGAAGAAAAGATGAGCGAGTGGTTAAGGGAAGTTTACGCGAAGAGGCCGGGTGGCTTTTTTCACGCAGCTCCGTCCATGTTGATATACGACTCCATGCGCGCCCACATCACGCTGGTTTGTAATATATTATTAAAGTTTGACTGACCTATCTGACTGTTTTTTTGACATTCCTTTAGCGCAGTTAGATGCGGCTTACAACACGGGGCGGCTTATAGGTGGACAAAGTTTTGAAATATGCCGTTCATTGAAGGCGCGGCTTATAACCCAGGGCGGCTTATGGTGCGGAAAATACGGTATTTAATTAATTTAATTGAGACTATTTTATGCTTTATTTACCTTTTCATTATTATTATTATTATTACTATTTTAGTTATTATTATTATTATTTCCACATTAAGAATACATAATTGAATTGAATGAGCACTGACGCTCGGAGCTGTGGAGAGAGATCCTTTCTGCCGTGGACTGTGTATGTGACGCCCCGTTGTTTTTGTTTCTATTCAAAAAAGGTGAATAAATCCTCCATGATTCAACTCCTGTTTGTGCGCCTCACTACAAGATACACAACGCAGATCAGCGACTGTTACAAGTACATATTCCGTACAATTGACCACTAAATGGTAACACCCAATAAGATTGTCAACTTCATACCTGCCAACTACGGTTTTCCCGTAATTAGTACGGTTTTCATCAACCTATTCCGGGTTACGGTTGCAGTGATAAAAAATACGGTTTTTCATTAATAAAAAAAAAAAAAAAGGGTGAAAACTATGCGAATTGCACCTTGTGCAGACAAGATTTTTCGATCGGACACGGAGGAATTAGCGATGTAAAAGACCACGTTGGGACAAAAAAACACAAGTCTAATGCCGTTGCTAGCGATACAAGTGGAAAACTTTCAACGTTTTTCGTCGCCCAAACAGATTCTTTGGATGTGATAAATGCCGAAGTTTTATTTACGGAGGCAATAATTGAGCATGGACTTCCAATCGCACTGGCTGATCACATGGGACAGTTAAATGTTTGTAATGCAACCTTTTAAAAATCATTACGCGGTGATCGCGGTCCCAAAAATAAACTTTTCTTGCATGATAATGTCCAGAAAAACTCGCTTTATATTACTATAGAGTCCTTTTAACGAATGACTTTGATGGTTTATCACAAACCTTAAATGAAAGAAGTCCTTTGTTCTCCTGCACCATGCATGCGCTTTGGCCTTGCTTCGTGTTTGGTGCGCAATCCTGTCTGCTGTATTTCACAGCACGTCTTTGACAACTTGAAGTGGCATAAAACATTTAAAACAAAGGGGTTATAGGAACAATCACTTTCAGTGTTTTATGCCACTTCAAGTTGTCAAAGACGGTATGCTGGTGCCGACTGCCACAAGTGGAACAAACATTTGAAAGAAAGGGGTTATAGGAACAATCACTTTCAGTGTTTTATGCCACTTCAAATAAACTTATAAAGTTACCATATCATTTTTGCAGTATGATCAATCTGATAGAATAAATTTGGATTTTAGCCACAAAAAGGTAATGACACCAATGTTATCTATTGGAATTGTTTAGTACTGTTATACTGTTAAAAGTGTTTATACTATTTATGCTTTCAAGTCCAAGTTGAAGAAATCTTGTTAAATGTTGACAGCATAACTACCAAAATACAGAAGTATGTCCTTAATATTTTTGCAGTGCTATTTCTGTTGAAAAGTTCAAATGATTACATTAGAGATGTGATGTGCAACTTTTCAAGTGTCTGATGGCTTCAATTCATTTTCATGAATTTTTCATATTTTGAATTCTTTTGAAAGGCTTACAAAAAAACTACATTTGAATTGTAATTCCATGCTATTGACAGGACTATTAATTTTAATGAAGTTAGCTTACCATGTTTACAGTATGATAATTGTGATAGAAATGTGAATTTTAGGCACATAATATTTTTTACAATTGAACAAGGCAGTAGATTATACAAGCTTGGACAGAAAGTTAATAATGACACCAATGTTTTTTTTAATGGAATTGTTTAGTACTGTTTTACCATTTGTTTACTGTAAAAAGTGTTTATACTTTCAATTAACAAATTGAAGTCTTGTGAAAGGTTGACAGGATAACTGGCATTAACTGTCAAAATAATTTCAAACTATTGAAGTTAGCTTACAGAATAAACATGTCAATCAACCCATATGATTTTTGCTGTAATATTTTTGTTTTGAAAAGTCACTGTGACTGATAGAAAAGTGATGGTTTTAGCAACATTTTAACCTGTCTGAATGCTAATAATCATTTTGCGTCGGGGGGCGAAGCCCTGGACCCTCCACCAGGACTTTGTCCTGGACCTACCGGGGCCTGCGGCCCTTGGACCCTGGCTACTAGGTTTTTCTGATTTCAAAAGTTGGCAGGTATGCAACTTGTTTAAATCGGGGTCCACGTTAATCAATTCATGGTACCTTTGTTACCATTTAGTGGTCAATTGTACGGAATATGTACTGTACTGTGCAATCTACTAATAAAAGTCTCAATCAATCAATCAAACCATGGGCAGTGTTAGTATCGGATCGATACTGGTGTGATGATGCCAATATTTTGTTCGCTTCCTTCCTTCTTTTTTTTTTTAAACAAATTGTGGTTTTTATTGTTGTATGTTACATTTATGTTTTGTGTAATCTGACAGAAGGGCTTTAAGACTAAATATTTTTTTCTTTTTTCTGCACTATTATTTTTGCTTAAACTCGTGACTAGAGAATACTTCTTTCATCCATTTTGTCTTTTTCACAGAATAATACTATTTTTTGTACAAGACAAAACGTATATATTTCATACCGTTTTTGGACATAAGTCGTTGCTTGAACATGTTACCTTTTATCTGTGTTTCTGTACTTTTTTAGTCGTATTATGAATAAAAGTGCAAGAAGTAGTTCTTTGTTTACGTTTTTACATGTCGACGCGTTTGTGACGTCATCCATCTTCTTCCTTTTTATAAATGTGCTCATGTCCATCATGTCCATGGATGTGCTGCCTCTTGTGGCAGTTGTTTGCATGACATTGCAAATGTTTGTTCGTAGCCAGTCAACGCAGTGACGCAGGCTAGCTTAGCTTAGCACAAGTGCAAAGTCAGCAGTCATAACTTCACTTCCACACAGTTTGAAGAATAAATGCCTGTAAGTAGTTGAACTTACAGTTGTTCTCTCAAAATGTCTTTCTATGGACGTTTGCAACAGTTTAAATAGATCGCGATTGCGATGCTAATTTTTGTTAGCCTGTCATTGGCAAAATACATTGTGTGTTAGCAATGTGCTATTCGTGGCCATTAACCGCAATTACTCAAGTTGACCACAAGATGGCGACAAAGTTGTCAGATTCTCCCCCAAGGCTCACACACTAGTCTGACTAGTGGCATGCAGGCGCCCTTTTCATTTCTTATTTGCTTCCAAAAAAGTTCACTTCCAAAATTTCTTCACACTTTATGTGACATTTTTTTGTACTTTTTAATTCAAACTTGAATAAATTTGAGACATCATTTGTACTAAAAAAAATAAAAATAAAACAAGGAAATTTACCATCATTAGAGCATACATTTGCATAAAGGACTGGCACATCTCCAGCTGGGATTGTGGCTGTTGGCAAGCCCAGCACCGCCGCTGCGCGCCACGGAGGTCAAAGCGAATGACATTTGCCATCGTAGTCTCAACAGTGATGGAGCAGGAAGGGGCTAGGAACATGTTTGTGGTAAGAATTTCATATGACGCGCCATTTTATTCATGAATCATCAACTGTAATTACAGACGGATCACGTGTTGTGCAGCCATAGGATTTGTGTGATTAAGCGTGTAAAATATCAATTAACAAATTACAGTAAAATAGCAATTAATGAATGACAGTAAAATATCAATGACTGTAAAATATCAATTAATAAATTATGGTAAAATATAATATATTTTACGACAGTAAAATATCAATGACTGTAAAATATCAATTAATAAATATAAATTAATGAATAACAGTAAAAATGTCAATTAATTAATAATATTAATTAAATAATGACAGTAAAATATCAGTTCATGAATGATAGTAAAATATCAATTAATAATTGACTGTGAAATATCAATTAAATGGCTGTAAAATATCAATGACAGTAAAATATCAATTCATGAATGATAGTAAAATATCAAATAATAATTGACTGTGAAATATCAATTAATAAATGGCTGTAAAATATCAATAACTGTAAAATATCAATTAATAAATGACTGTAGAATATAAATGAATGAATGACAGTAAAATATCAATGACTGTAAAATATCAATTAATAAATTATAGTAAAATATAATATATTTTACGACAGTAAAATATCAATGACTGTAAAATATCAATTAATAAATATAAATGAATGAATAACAGTAAAAATGTCAATTAATTAATAATATTAATTAAATAATGACAGTAAAATATCAGTTCATGAATGATAGTAAAATATCAATTAATAATTGACAGTGAAATATCAATTAAATGGCTGTAAAATATCAATTAATGACAGTAAAATATCAATTCATGAATGATAGTAAAATATCAAATAATAATTGACTGTGAAATATCAATTAATAAATGGCTGTAAAATATCAATAACTGTAAAATATCAATTCATAAATGACTGTAGAATATAAATGAATGAATGACAGTAAAATATCAATGACTGTAAAATATCAATTAATAAATTATAGTAAAATATAATATATTTTACGACAGTAAAATATCAATGACTGTAAAATATCAATTAATAAATATAAATTAATGAATAACAGTAAAAATGTCAATTAATTAATAATATTAATTAAATAATGACAGTAAAATATCAGTTCATGAATGATAGTAAAATATCAATAATTGACAGTGAAATATCAATTAAATGGCTGTAAAATATCAATTAATGACAGTAAAATATCAATTCATGAATGATAGTAAAATATCAAATAATAATTGACTGTGAAATATCAATTCATAAATGGCTGTAAAATATCAATAACTGTAAAATATCAATTAATAAATGACTGTAGAATATAAATGAATGAATGACAGTAAAATAGCAATTAATGAATGACAGTAAAATATCAATGACTGTAAAATATCAATTAATAAATTATAGTAAAATCTAATATATTTTACGACAGTAAAATATCAATGACTGTAAAATATCAATTAATAAATATAAATTAATGAATAACAGTAAAAATGTCAATTAATTAATATTAATTAAATAATGACAGTAAAATATCAGTTCATGAATGATAGTAAAATATCAATTAATAATTGACAGTGAAATATCAATTAAATGGCTGTAAAATATCAATTAATGACAGTAAAATATCAATTCATGAATGATAGTAAAATATCAAATAATAATTGACTGTGAAATATCAATTAATAAATGGCTGTAAAATATCAATAACTGTAAAATATCAATTCATAAATGACTGTAGAATATAAATGAATGAATGACAGTAAAATATCAATGACTGTAAAATATCAATTAATAAATTATAGTAAAATATAATATATTTTACGACAGTAAAATATCAATGACTGTAAAATATCAATTAATAAATATAAATTAATGAATAACAGTAAAAATGTCAATTAATTAATAATATTAATTAAATAATGACAGTAAAATATCAGTTCATGAATGATAGTAAAATATCAATAATTGACAGTGAAATATCAATTAAATGGCTGGAAAATATCAATTAATGACAGTAAAATATCAATTCATGAATGATAGTAAAATATCAAATAATAATTGACTGTGAAATATCAATTAATAAATGGCTGTAAAATATCAATAACTGTAAAATATCAATTAATAAATCACTGTAGAATATAAATGAATGAATGACAGTAAAATATCAATTAATGAATGACAGTAAAATATCAATGACTGTAAAATCTCAATTAATAAATATAAATTAATGAATAACAGTAAAAATGTCAATTAATTAATAATATTAATTAAATAATGACAGTAAAATATCAGTTCATGAATGATAGTAAAATATCAATTAATAATTGACTGTGAAATATCAATTAAATGGCTGTAAAATATCAATTAATGACAGTAAAATATCAATTCATGAATGATAGTAAAATATCAAATAATAATTGACAGTGAAATATCAATTAATAAATGGCTGTAAAATATCAATAACTGTAAAATATCAATTAATAAATGACTGAAGAATATAAATGAATGAATGACAGTAAAATATCAATTAATGAATGACAGTAAAATATCAATGACTGTAAAATATCAATTAATAAATTATAGTAAAATATAATATATTTTACGACAGTAAAATATCAATGACTGTAAAATATCAATTAATAAATATAAATTAATGAATAACAGTAAAAATGTCAATTAATTAATAATATTAATTAAATAATGACAGTAAAATGTCAGTTCATGAATGATAGTAAAATATCAATAATTGACAGTGAAATATCAATTAAATGGCTGTAAAATATCAATTAATGACAGTAAAATATCAATTCATGAATGATAGTAAAATATCAAATAATAATTGACTGTGAAATATCAATTCATAAATGGCTGTAAAATATCAATAACTGTAAAATATCAATTAATAAATGACTGTAGAATATAAATGAATGAATGACAGTAAAATAGCAATTAATGAATGACAGTAAAATATCAATGACTGTAAAATATCAATTAATAAATTATAGTAAAATATAATATATTTTACGACAGTAAGATATCAATGACTGTAAAATATCAATTAATAAATATAAATTAATGAATAACAGTAAAAATGTCAATTAATTAATAATATTAATTAAATAATGACAGTAAAATATCAGTTCATGAATGATAGTAAAATATCAATAATTGACAGTGAAATATCAATTAAATGGCTGTAAAATATCAATTAATGACAGTAAAATATCAATTCATGAATGATAGTAAAATATCAAATAATAATTGACTGTGAAATATCAATTAATGGCTGTAAAATATCAATAACTGTAAAATATCAATTAATAAATGACTGTAGAATATAAATGAATGAATGACAGTAAAATATCAATTAATGAATGACAGTAAAATATCAATGACTGTAAAATATCAATTAATAAATTATAGTAAAATATAATATATTTTACGACGGTAAAATATCAATGACTGTAAAATATCAATTAATAAATATAAATTAATGAATAACAGTAAAAATGTCAATTAATTAATATTAATTAAATAATGACAGTAAAATATCAGTTCATGAATGATAGTAAAATATCAATTAATAATTGACAGTGAAATATCAATTAAATGGCTGTAAAATATCAATTAATGACAGTAAAATATCAATTCATGAATGATAGTAAAATATCAAATAATAATTGACTGTGAAATATCAATTAATAAATGGCTGTAAAATATCAATAACTGTAAAATATCAATTAATAAATGACTGTAGAATATAAATGAATGAATGACAGTAAAATAGCAATTAATGAATGACAGTAAAATATCAATGACTGTAAAATATCAATTAATAAATTATAGTAAAATATAATATATTTTACGACAGTAAAATATCAATGACTGTAAAATATCAATTAATAAATATAAATTAATGAATAACAGTAAAAATGTCAATTAATTAATAATATTAATTAAATAATGACAGTAAAATATCAGTTCATGAATGATAGTAAAATATCAATAATTGACAGTGAAATATCAATTAAATGGCTGTAAAATATCAATTAATGACAGTAAAATATCAATTCATGAATGATAGTAAAATATCAAATAATAATTGACTGTGAAATATCAATTAATGGCTGTAAAATATCAATAACTGTAAAATATCAATTAATAAATGACTGTAGAATATAAATGAATGAATGACAGTAAAATATCAATTAATGAATGACAGTAAAATATCAATGACTGTAAAATATCAATTAATAAATTATAGTAAAATATAATATATTTTACGACGGTAAAATATCAATGACTGTAAAATATCAATTAATATATATAAATTAATGAATAACAGTAAAAATGTCAATTAATTAATATTAATTAAATAATGACAGTAAAATATCAGTTCATGAATGATAGTAAAATATCAATAATTGACAGTGAAATATCAATTACATGGCTGTAAAATATCAATTAATGACAGTAAAATATCAATTCATGAATGATAGTAAAATATCAAATAATAATTGACTGTGAAATATCAATTAATAAATGGCTGTAAAATATCAATAACTGTAAAATATCAATTAATAAATGACTGTAGAATATAAATGAATGAATGACAGTAAAATATCAATTAATGAATGACAGTAAAATATCAATGACTGTAAAATATCAATTAATAAATTATAGTAAAATATAATATATTTTACGACAGTAAAATATCAATGACTGTAAAATATCAATTAATAAATATAAATTAATGAATAACAGTAAAAATGTCAATTAATTAATAATATTAATTAAATAATGACAGTAAAATGTCAGTTCATGAATGATAGTAAAATATCAATAATTGACAGTGAAATATCAATTAAATGGCTGGAAAATATCAATTAATGACAGTAAAATATCAATTCATGAATGATAGTAAAATATCAAATAATAATTGACTGTGAAATATCAATTCATAAATGGCTGTAAAATATCAATAACTGTAAAATATCAATTAATAAATGACTGTAGAATATAAATGAATGAATGACAGTAAAATAGCAATTAATGAATGACAGTAAAATATCAATGACTGTAAAATATCAATTAATAAATTATAGTAAAATATAATATATTTTACGACAGTAAAATATCAATGACTGTAAAATATCAATTAATAAATATAAATTAATGAATAACAGTAAAAATGTCAATTAATTAATAATATTAATTAAATAATGACAGTAAAATATCAGTTCATGAATGATAGTAAAATATCAATAATTGACAGTGAAATATCAATTAAATGGCTGTAAAATATCAATTAATGACAGTAAAATATCAATTCATGAATGATAGTAAAATATCAAATAATAATTGACTGTGAAATATCAATTAATAAATGGCTGTAAAATATCAATAACTGTAAAATATCAATTCATAAATGACTGTAGAATATAAATGAATGAATGACAGTAAAATAGCAATTAATGAATGACAGTAAAATATCAATGACTGTAAAATATCAATTAATAAATTATAGTAAAATATAATATATTTTACGACAGTAAAATATCAATGACTGTAAAATATCAATTAATAAATATAAATTAATGAATAACAGTAAAAATGTCAATTAATTAATAATATTAATTAAATAATGACAGTAAAATATCAGTTCATGAATGATAGTAAAATATCAATAATTGACAGTGAAATATCAATTACATGGCTGTAAAATATCAATTAATGACAGTAAAATATCAATTCATGAATGATAGTAAAATATCAAATAATAATTGACAGTGAAATATCAATTAATAAATGGCTGTAAAATATCAATAACTGTAAAATATCAATTAATAAATGACTGTAGAATATAAATGAATGAATGACAGTAAAATAGCAATTAATGAATGACAGTAAACTATCAATGACTGTAAAATATCAATTAATAAATTATAGTAAAATATAATATATTTTACGACAGTAAAATATCAATGACTGTAAAATATCAATTAATAAATATAAATGAATGAATAACAGTAAAAATGTCAATTAATTAATAATATTAATTAAATAATGACAGTAAAATATCAGTTCATGAATGATAGTAAAATATCAATTAATAATTGACAGTGAAATATCAATTAAATGGCTGTAAAATATCAATTAATGACAGTAAAATATCAATTCATGAATGATAGTAAAATATCAAATAATAATTGACTGTGAAATATCAATTAATAAATGGCTGTAAAATATCAATAACTGTAAAATATCAATTCATAAATGACTGTAGAATATAAATGAATGAATGACAGTAAAATATCAATTAATGAATGACAGTAAAATATCAATGACTGTAAAATATCAATTAATAAATTATAGTAAAATATAATATATTTTACGACAGTAAAATATCAATGACTGTAAAATATCAATTAATAAATATAAATGAATGAATAACAGTAAAAATGTCAATTAATTAATAATATTAATTAAATAATGACAGTAAAATATCAGTTCATGAATGATAGTAAAATATCAGTTAATAATTGACAGTGAAATATCAATTAAATGGCTGTAAAATATCAATTAATGACAGTAAAATATCAATTCATGAATGATAGTAAAATATCAAATAATAATTGACTGTGAAATATCAATTAATAAATGGCTGTAAAATATCAATAACTGTAAAATATCAATTAATAAATGACTGTAGAATATAAATGAATGAATGACAGTAAAATATCAATGACTGTAAAATATCAATTAATAAATTATAGTAAAATATAATATATTTTACGACAGTAAAATATCAATGACTGTAAAATATCAATTAATAAATATAAATTAATGAATAACAGTAAAAATGTCAATTAATTAATAATATTAATTAAATAATGACAGTAAAATATCAGTTCATGAATGATAGTAAAATATCAATAATTGACAGTGAAATATCAATTAAATAGCTGTAAAATATCAATTAATGACAGTAAAATATCAATTCATGAATGATAGTAAAATATCAAATAATAATTGACTGTGAAATATCAATTAATAAATGGCTGTAAAATATCAATAACTGTAAAATATCAATTCATAAATGACTGTAGAATATAAATGAATGAATGACAGTAAAATAGCAATTAATGAATGACAGTAAAATATCAATGACTGTAAAATATCAATTAATAAATTATAGTAAAATATAATATATTTTACGACAGTAAAATATCAATGACTGTAAAATCTCAATTAATAAATATAAATGAATGAATAACAGTAAAAATGTCAATTAATTAATAATATTAATTAAATAATGACAGTAAAATATCAGTTCATGAATGATAGTAAAATATCAATAATTGACAGTGAAATATCAATTAAATGGCTGTAAAATATCAATTAATGACAGTAAAATATCAATTCATGAATGATAGTAAAATATCAAATAATAATTGACTGTGAAATATCAATTAATAAATGGCTGTAAAATATCAATAACTGTAAAATATCAATTAATAAATGACTGTAGAATATAAATGAATGAATGACAGTAAAATATCAATTAATGAATGACAGTAAAATATCAATGACTGTAAAATATCAATTAATAAATTATAGTAAAATATAATATATTTTACGACAGTAAAATATCAATGACTGTAAAATCTCAATTAATAAATATAAATGAATGAATAACAGTAAAAATGTCAATTAATTAATAATATTAATTAAATAATGACAGTAAAATATCAGTTCATGAATGATAGTAAAATATCAGTTAATAATTGACAGTGAAATATCAATTAAATGGCTGTAAAATATCAATTAATGACAGTAAAATATCAATTCATGAATGATAGTAAAATATCAAATAATAATTGACTGTGAAATATCAATTCATAAATGGCTGTAAAATATCAATAACTGTAAAATATCAATTCATAAATGACTGTAGAATATAAATGAATGAATGACAGTAAAATATCAATTAATGAATGACAGTAAAATATCAATGACTGTAAAATATCAATTAATAAATTATAGTAAAATATAATATATTTTACGACAGTAAAATATCAATGACTGTAAAATATTAATTAATAAATATAAATGAATGAATAACAGTAAAAATGTCAATTAATTAATAATATTAATTAAATAATGACAGTAAAATATCAGTTCATGAATGATAGTAAAATATCAATAATTGACAGTGAAATATCAATTAAATGGCTGTAAAATATCAATTAATGACAGTAAAATATCAATTCATGAATGATAGTAAAATATCAAATAATAATTGACTGTGAAATATCAATTAATAAATGGCTGTAAAATATCAATAACTGTAAAATATCAATTAATAAATGACCGTAGAATATAAATGAATGAATGACAGTAAAATATCAATTAATGAATGACAGTAAAATATCAATGACTGTAAAATATCAATTAATAAACTATAGTAAAATATACATTCATGAATAGCAGTAAAATCTCCATTAATTAATGACTGTAAAATATTAATTAATTAATGACTGTAAAATATCAATTAATGAATGACAGTAAAATATCAATGACTGTAAAATATCAATTAATAAACTACAGTAAAATATACATTCATGAATAGCAGTAAAATCTCCATTAATTAATGACTGTAAAATATTAATTAATGACTGTAAAATATTAATTAATTAATGACTGTAAAATATCAATTAATGAATGACAGTAAAATATCAATGACTGTAAAATATCAATTAATAAACTACAGTAAAATATACATTCATGAATAGCAGTAAAATCTCCATTAATTAATGACTGTAAAATATTAATTAATGACTGTAAAATATTAATTAATTAATGACTGTAAAATATCAATTAATGACAATGGACCGGAAAAAGCGCTCCAAGGTGTAATAAAGTTGAAAACAAAAGGTATAATCCAATGTAAAATATCAATGACTGTAAAATATCAATTAATAAATTATAGTAAAATATAATATATTTTACGACAGTAAAATATCAATGACTGTAAAATATCAATTAATAAATATAAATGAATGAATAACAGTAAAAATGTCAATTAATTAATAATATTAATTAAATAATGACAGTAAAATATCAGTTCATGAATGATAGTAAAATATCAATTAATAATTGACAGTGAAATATCAATTAAATGGCTGTAAAATATCAATTAATGACGGTAAAATATCAATTCATGAATGATAGTAAAATATCAAATAATAATTGACTGTGAAATATCAATTAATAAATGGCTGTAAAATATCAATAACTGTAAAATATCAATTCATAAATGACTGTAGAATATAAATGAATGAATGACAGTAAAATATCAATGACTGTAAAATATCAATTAATAAATTATAGTAAAATATAATATATTTTACGACAGTAAAATATCAATGACTGTAAAATATCAATTAATAAATATCAATTAATGAATAACAGTAAAAATGTCAATTAATTAATAATATTAATTAAATAATGACAGTAAAATATCAGTTCATGAATGATAGTAAAATATCAATAATTGACAGTGAAATATCAATTAAATGGCTGTAAAATATCAATTAATGACAGTAAAATATCAATTCATGAATGATAGTAAAATATCAAATAATAATTGACTGTGAAATATCAATTCATAAATGGCTGTAAAATATCAATAACTGTAAAATATCAATTCATAAATGACTGTAGAATATAAATGAATGAATGACAGTAAAATAGCAATTAATGAATGACAGTAAAATATCAATGACTGTAAAATATCAATTAATAAATTATAGTAAAATATAATATATTTTACGACAGTAAAATATCAATGACTGTAAAATATCAATTAATAAATATAAATTAATGAATAACAGTAAAAATGTCAATTAATTAATATTAATTAAATAATGACAGTAAAATATCAGTTCATGAATGATAGTAAAATATCAATAATTGACAGTGAAATATCAATTAAATGGCTGTAAAATATCAATTAATGACAATGGACCGGAAAAAGCGCTCCAAGGTGTAATAAAGTTGAAAACAAAAGGTATAATCCAATGAATAAGTTTACTGAGAGATTTGAGCAGGGTACAAACACATGACCAACACTTTTACGACCAAGCGGAAACATAGCAACCAGGCTAGCAACGCACCTCCTTTACGGCAGCTGTCGCAACGTTCTTAAAGCAACCGCAGCACATACATATATATATATATATATGCAACATATTTCTCCCTTTTTTAACTTTTGTTTTTCTTTCCTTGTAAACAAAACAAAATCACACTGTATACGTGTTGTCTGTCCAATTATAAATAATGCAGACGAGGCGTGTTGGCTGACTTCTTGACGTTTACTTTCACATAACCTCATTCTTAGCTGCCGGCGTGGCGACATGCAACAACACTTTTCGGGGCTACCGCGCATGCTCGTCACTCCCGTTGCATGCTGGGTAGTGTAGTTGTTACATTCCTAGCTCATAACATACCATCTTTCCCCCTATAAAGAAATAATGTTAACTCAATAGAGTGTATTTCTTTTTTTTAGCTTGAACTTCCACATTTGCAAACAACTTTTCTCTTCATAGAATTTTCTTTCAATAAAGAAATAAAGTGCAAAAATGTCAAAGCATCATAACAAACGGTTATGTCAAATAGCAGCAGAAGTGCACTTTTTGGAGAGCTGTATTATTTTCAGTTTTGTGCCCAAGGGACTGATTTTATTTCACACTATTATTATTATTTATACACCTGTAGTGATCACAGAGACAGGTTGTTTTTGTCTTACTGTATACCGTATTTTCCGCACCATAAGGCGCCCTAGGTTATAAGCCGCGCCTTCAATGAACGGCATATTTCAAAACTTTGTCCACCTATAAGCCGCCCCGTGTTATAAGCCGCATCTAACTGCGCTAAAGGAATATCAAAAAAACAGTCAGATAGGTCAGTCAAACTTTAATAATATATTAAAAACCAGCGTTCTAACAACTCTGTTCACTCCCAAAATGTACGCAAATGTGCAATCACAAACATACGTATATCAACATGGACAGAGCTGCGTGAAAAAAGCCACCCGGCCTCTTCGCGTAAACTTAAACTTACCTTAACCACTCGCTCATCTTTTCTTCATCCATCCCTTCGAGTTAGCTTTTATGATGACGCCGGCTGGAAAGGTCTCTTTTGGCAAGGTCTTCCTTTTGAATATCACCATGGGTGGAAGTTTCTGGCCATTAGCATGGCAAGCTAGAACCACAGTGAAGGATGACTTCTCATTCCCTGTGGTGCGAATATTCACCGTACGTGCTCCCGTTGTATCCACAGTGCGGTTCACAGGAATATCAGTTGCTGTGAAATAGTAATCCGTGTGCGGATGGAGAGATTGCGTCTTTTCATGAACCGGATACCTGTCGCTTAGTAGGAGCCATTTTGTGGTCTTTACAGATGTAAACACACAAAGGAAATGAAACGTACGGTATATCCGCGCGCTTTTTCTTCTTCTACGCGGGCGGGTGGTTGCTTACAGTAGAAGAAGAAGCGCTTCCTGTTCTATGGGGCGGGTGCTTACCTTGGCGGTTGCTTGCGTAGAAGAAGAAGCGCTTCCTGTTCTACCGGGAAAAAAGATGGCGGCTGTTTACCGAAGTTGCGAGACCGAAACTTTATGAAAATGAATCTTAATATTTATCCATATATAAAGCGCACCGGGTTATAAGGCGCACTGTCAGCTTTTGAGAAAATTTGTGGTTTTTAGGTGCGCCTTATAGTGCGGAAAATACGGTATATTTGTTTTTCTGAAAAATCCCACTGAATAACAACTATGAAGGCTATGGCTATGAAGGCTATGCAGAACGAAAAACTAAAACTGAACTGGCTACAAAGTAAACAAAAACAGAATGCCGGACGACAGCAAAGACTTACTGTGGAGCAAAGACAATGTACATCCCAACATGACATGACAATCAACAATGTCCCCACAAAGAAGGATAGAAACAACTGAAATATTCTTGATTGCTAAAACAAAGTAGATGCGGGAAATATCGCTCAAAGGAAGACATGAAACTGCTACAGGAAAATACCAAAAAAAGAGAAAACGCCACTAAAATAGGAGCACAAGACAAGAAGTAAAACACTACACACAGGAAAACAGCAAAAAAAGGTCCAAATAAGTCAGGGTGTGATGTGACAGGTGGTGACAGTACACCTACTTTGAGACAAGAGCTATATTGATGCATGCTTGGTGATGCTTTAAAGTCATATCCAACAATTGGGACAACGACTTTTTACTGTCAACTGAGTTTAGTTTTTTAACGATTTCTGCTGGTGGTGTGCCTCCGCATTTTTTCAATGAAAAAAATGTGCCTCGGCTCAAAAAAGGTTGAAAGACACTACATTAGGCGCGTCGGGTTATAAGGCGCACTGCCGATTTTTGAGAAAATAAAAAGGATTATAAGTGCGCCTTACAGTCTGAAAAATACAGTAACCGACTAATGCCTAGATTCTCCTAAAATTACAACACAATTTGAGTAAAATGTGTATTTTTGTGTGATATTTTGGTCATTTTTACCATCACAATTGAACATCTAATCAATACTTTGCTGCCCTAAAGTCGAATGTTTTTTAAATTGTATGTTAGAAAAATAAAATGAACAGAAATGCGGGTGTGGAATTTTGTTGTTGCTTTTGAAATTGCAGGCTGTGCAATAAATGATGATCCTAACCTTGGATTTGTAACATTCCTCAGACTCCTGGATGTTTTTGGAGGCCAGGTTGTGGTACTGCAGGCGGACGTCCCTCAGAGCGGCAGTCGAGACGTGACGCTTACTGTACATAGGGCTACGTTCCGATGAGGAGAAGTCAGCGCTGAGGCTCTTTATCCTGTCGCCTTTCATTAGTCCAGTGGTTCTCAAACTTTTTTTGTCATCCCCCACTTTGGACAAGGGGGAGTTTTCAAGCCCCACCTGCCCACATCGCCCCAACAGAGTGCTAATGCCAAGCTTTAACATTTTCAAATTTATTGAACATCAAGTTGTATACATTCAAACTCAATAACATAAAATAACATCAAGTTCAATAATAAATAAAATAACTGTGCAGCTGTGGTATAACTTGCATCAAGTTCAATAATAAATAAAATAACTTCCATCAAGTTCAATAAATAAAACAAAAGTGTTATAACTTGCATCAAGTTCAATAATAAATCAAAAAAAGTGTTATAACTTGCATCACGTTCAATAATAAATCAAAAAAAGTGTTATAACTTGCATCAAGTTCAATAATAAATCAAATAAGTGTTATAACTTGCATCAAGTTCAATAATAAATCAAATAACTTGCATCAAGTTCAATAATAAATCAAAAAACTGTTATAACTTGCATCAAGTTCAATAATAAATAAAACAAAATTGTTATAACTTGCATCAAGTTCAATAATAAATCAAATTAGTGTTATAACTTGCAACAAGTTCAATAATAAATAAAATAACTTGCATCAAGTTCAATAATAAATCAAAAAAGTGTTATAACTTGCATCAAGTTCAATAATAAATCAAAACAGTGTTATAATTTGCATCAAGTTCAATAATAAATAAAACAAAAGTGTTATAACTTGCATCAAGTTCAATAATAAATCAAAAATGTGTTATAACTTGCATCAAGTTCAATAATAAATCAAATAAAAGTGTTATAACTTGCATCAAGTTCAATAATAAATCAAATAACTTGCATCAAGTTCAATAATAAATCAAAAAACTGTTATAACTTGCATCAAGTTCAATAATAAATAAAACAAAAGTGTTATAACTTGCATCAAGTTCAATAATAAATCAAATAAAAGTGTTATAACTTGCATCAAGTTCAATAATAAATCAAATAGCTTGCATAAAGTTCAATAATAAATAAAAAAAAGTGTTATAACTTGCATCAAGTTCAATAATTAATTGGAAAATGAGGGATTCAGGTAGACCAGCAGAGATTTCTGCCACAACAGCCAGGAACATTGTTCAAGATGCAAAGAAAAATCCACAAATAACTTCAGCTGAAATACAGGACTCTCCGAAAAATTGTGGTGTGGCTGTTTCAAGATGCACAATAAGGAGGCACTTGAAGAAAAATGGGCTGCATGGTCGAGTGGCCAAAAAGTTAAATTTTGGTCTCATCACTCCAAATGACTTTGGTCCAGAAGTTTTGAGGCTTGTCTCTGTGCTGTTTGGCGTAATGTAAGCGGGATACTTTGTGACACTTGCGCAGAAATGGCTTTCTTCTGGTGACTCGACCATGCAGCCCATTTTTCTTCAAGTGCCTCCTTATTGTGCATCTTCAAAAGAGTCACACCACAATTTTTCAGTGAGTCCTGTATTTCAGCTAAAGTTATTTGTGGATTTTTCTTTGCATCTTGAACAATTTTCCTGGCAGTTGTGGCTGAAATCTCTGCTGGTCTACCTGAATCCCTCATTTTCCACTTCTTAATCAGCGTTAGGACGCTTCTGATTGGCATTATCAATTCCTTGGATAGCTTTTTATACCCCTTTCCTGTTTTATGCAGTACAATTACCTTTTCTCGCAGATCTTTTGACAATTCTTTTGCCTTCCCCATGACTCAGAATCCAGAAACATGTGTGCAGCACTGGATGAAAGATGCAATGGTCTGTCAGAAGCCCAGAAACTCACTGACCTTTCATACACACACATTAATTACAAACAAACATGTCACAGGTGAGGATTGGAAACTTGATTAGCCATTCAAACCTGTTTGTGTCAACTTTTGTGCATGTTATCAGATCAAAGTCACAAGGGTATGTAAACTTTTGATCAGGGTCATTTGGGTACTTTCTTTTGTCCTTTTAATTAAAACACGGTTGTTTGCCAATAAATAGCTTCACACAACCATTAAGCATGAGTGGAAGAAAGGTTTTTGTGTTATCATTCATATTCTCTGAAGAATGGCCAAGAAATCATACATTCTCCTAGGGTATGTAAACTTATGAGCACGAATGTAGATATGTGCTCTGTGGATTGAAAAAAACCTTTGACAGAGTAGATTGGCTACATTTACTTCCAGTCCAGTGTCTCCCAATTGTTAGTTTTTGACTGTCCTTGTTTCACGTCCAGTGTCTCCCAATTGTTAGTTTTTGACTGTCCTTGTTTCAAGTCCAGTGTCTCCCAATTGTTAGTTTTTGACTGTCCTTGTTTCAAGTCCAGTGTCTCCCAATTGTTAGTTTTTGACTGTCCTTGTTTCAAGTCCAGTGTCTCCCAATTGTTAGTTTTTGACTGTCCTTGTTTCAAGTCCAGTGTCTCCCAATTGTTAGTTTTTGACTGTCCTTGTTTCAAGTCCAGTGTCTCCCAATTGTTAGTTTTTGACTGTCCTTGTTTCAAGTCCAGTGTCTCCCAATTGTTAGTTTTTGACTGTCCTTGTTTCACGTCCAGTGTCTCCCAATTGTTAGTTTTTGACTGTCCTTGTTTCCAGTCCAGTGTCTCCCAATTGTCCGTTTTTGACTGTCCTTGTTTCCAGTCCAGTGTCTCCCAATTGTTAGTTTTTGACTGTCCTTGTTTCCAGTCCAGTGTCTCCCAATTGTTAGTTTTTGACTGTCCTTGTTTCCAGTCCAGTGTCTCCCAATTGTTAGTTTTTGACTGTCCTTGTTTCAAGTCCAGTGTCTCCCAATTGTTAGTTTTTGACTGTCCTTGTTTCAAGTCCAGTGTCTCCCAATTGTTAATTTTTGACTGTCCTTGTTTCAAGTCCAGTGTCTCCCAATTGTTAGTTTTTGACTGTCCTTGTTTCAAGTCCAGTGTCTCCCATTTGTTAGTTTTTGACTGTCCTTGTTTCAAGTCCAGTGTCCCCCAATTGTTAGTTTTTGACTGTCCTTGTTTCAAGTCCAGTGTCTCCCAATTGTTATTTTTTGACTGTCCTTGTTTCAAGTCCAGTGTCTCCCAATTGTTAGTTTTTGACTGTCCTTGTTTCAAGTCCAGTGTCTCCCAATTGTTAGTTTTTGACTGTCCTTGTTTCAAGTCCAGTGTCTCCCAATTGTTAGTTTTTGACTGTCCTTGTTTCAAATCCAGTGTCTCCCAATTGTTAGTTTTTGACTGTCCTTGTTTCAAGTCCAGTGTCTCCCAATTGTTAGTTTTTGACTGTCCTTGTTTCAAGTCCAGTGTGTCCCAATTGTTAGTTTTTGACTGTCCTTGTTTCAAGTCCAGTGTCTCCCAATTGTTAGTTTTTGACTGTCCTTGTTTCCAGTCCAGTGTCTCCCAATTGTTAGTTTTTGACTGTCCTTGTTTCAAGTCCAGTGTCTCCCAATTGTTAGTTTTTGACTGTCCTTGTTTCCAGTCCAGTGTCTCCCAATTGTTAGTTTTTGACTGTCCTTGTTTCAAGTCCAGTGTCTCCCAATTGTTAGTTTTTGACTGTCCTTGTTTCAAGTCAGTGTGTCCCAATTGTTAGTTTTTGACTGTCCTTGTTTCAAGTCCAGTGTGTCCCAATTGTTAGTTTTTGACTGTCCTTGTTTCAAGTCCAGTGTCTCCCAATTGTTAGTTTTTGACTGTCCTTGTTTCAAGTCCAGTGTCTCCCAATTGTTAGTTTTTGACTGTCCTTGTTTCAAGTCCAGTGTCTCCCAATTGTTAGTTTTTGACTGTCCTTGTTTCAAGTCCAGTGTCTCCCAATTGTTAGTTTTTGACTGTCCTTGTTTCAAGTCCAGTGTCTCCCAATTGTTAGTTTTTGACTGTCCTTGTTTCCAGTCCAGTGTCTCCCAATTGTTAGTTTTTGACTGTCCTTGTTTCAAGTCCAGTGTCTCCCAATTGTTAGTTTTTGACTGTCCTTGTTTCAAGTCCAGTGTCTCCCAATTGTTAGTTTTTGACTGTCCTTGTTTCAAGTCCAGTGTGTCCCAATTGTCAGTTTTTGACTGTCCTTGTTTCAAGTCCAGTGTCTCCCAATTGTCAGTTTTTGACTGTCCTTGTTTCAAGTCCAGTGTCTCCCAATTGTCAGTTTTTGACTGTCCTTGTTTCAAGTCCAGTGTCTCCCAATTGTTAGTTTTTGACTGTCCTTGTTTCAAGTCCAGTGTCTCCCAATTGTTAGTTTTTGACTGTCCTTGTTTCAAGTCCAGTGTGTCCCAATTGTTAGTTTTTGACTGTCCTTGTTTCAAGTCCAGTGTCTCCCAATTGTTAGTTTTTGACTGTCCTTGTTTCAAGTCCAGTGTGTCCCAATTGTTAGTTTTTGACTGTCCTTGTTTCAAGTCCAGTGTCTCCCAATTGTTAGTTTTTGACTGTCCTTGTTTCAAGTCCAGTGTCTCCCAATTGTTAGTTTTTGACTGTCCTTGTTTCAAGTCCAGTGTCTCCCAATTGTTAGTTTTTGACTGTCCTTGTTTCAAGTCCAGTGTCTCCCAATTGTTAGTTTTTGACTGTCCTTGTTTCAAGTCCAGTGTGTCCCAATTGTTAGTTTTTGACTGTCCTTGTTTCAAGTCCAGTGTCTCCCAATTGTTAGTTTTTGACTGTCCTTGTTTCAAGTCCAGTGTCTCCCAATTGTTAGTTTTTGACTGTCCTTGTTTCAAGTCCAGTGTCTCCCAATTGTTAGTTTTTGACTGTCCTTGTTTCCAGTCCAGTGTCTCCCAATTGTTAGTTTTTGACTGTCCTTGTTTCAAGTCCAGTGTGTCCCAATTGTTAGTTTTTGACTGTCCTTGTTTCAAGTCCAGTGTCTCCCAATTGTTAGTTTTTGACTGTCCTTGTTTCAAGTCCAGTGTCTCCCAATTGTTAGTTTTTGACTGTCCTTGTTTCAAGTCCAGTGTCTCCCAATTGTTAGTTTTTGACTGTCCTTGTTTCCAGTCCAGTGTCTCCCAATTGTTAGTTTTTGACTGTCCTTGTTTCAAGTCCAGTGTCTCCCAATTGTTAGTTTTTGACTGTCCTTGTTTCCAGTCCAGTGTTTCCCAATTGTTTGTTTTTGACTGTCCTTGTTTCAAGTCCAGTGTCTCCCAATTGTTAGTTTTTGACTGTCCTTGTTTCAAGTCCAGTGTCTCCCAATTGTTAGTTTTTGACTGTCCTTGTTTCAAGTCCAGTGTCTCCCAATTGTTAGTTTTTGACTGTTCTTGTTTCAAGTCCAGTGTCTCCCAATTGTTAGTTTTTGACTGTCCTTGTTTCAAGTCCAGTGTCTCCCAATTGTTAGTTTTTGACTGTCCTTGTTTCAAGTCCAGTGTCTCCCAATTGTCAGTTTTTGATAGTTTTTGACTGTCCTTGTTTCAAGTTCAGTGTCTCCCAATTGTTAGTTTTTGACTGTCCTTGTTTCAAGTCCAGTGTCTCCCAATTGTTAGTTTTTGACTGTCCTTGTTTCAAGTCCAGTGTGTCCCAATTGTTAGTTTTTGACTGTCCTTGTTTCAAGTCCAGTGTCTCCCAATTGTTAGTTTTTGACTGCCCCTGTTTCAAGTCCAGTGTCTCCCAATTGTTAGTTTTTGACTGTCCTTGTTTCAAGTCCAGTGTCTCCCAATTGTTAGTTTTTGACTGTCCTTGTTTCAAATCCAGTGTGTCCCAATTGTTAGTTTTTGACTGTCCTTGTTTCAAGTCCAGTGTCTCCCAATTGTTAGTTTTTGACTGTCCTTGTTTCAAGTCCAGTGTGTCCCAATTGTTAGTTTTTGACTGTCCTTGTTTCAAGTCCAGTGTTTCCCAATTGTTAGTTTTTGACTGTCCTTGTTTCAAGTCCAGTGTCTCCCAATTGTTAGTTTTTGACTGTCCTTGTTTCAAGTCCAGTGTCTCCCAATTGTTAGTTTTTGACTGTCATTGTTTCAAGTCCAGTGTCTCCCAATTGTTAGTTTTTGACTGTCCTTGTTTCAAGTCCAGTGTCTCCCAATTGTTAGTTTTTGACTGTCCTTGTTTCAAGTCCAGTGTCTCCCAATTGTTAGTTTTTGACTGTCCTTGTTTCAAGTCCAGTGTCTCTCAATTGTTAGTTTTTGACTGTCCTTGTTTCAAGTCCAGTGTCTCCCAATTGTTAGTTTTTGACTGTCCTTGTTTCAAGTCCAGTGTCTCCCAATTGTTAGTTTTTGACTGTCCTTGTTTCAAGTCCAGTGTCTCCCAATTGTTAGTTTTTGACTGTCCTTGTTTCAAGTCCAGTGTCTCCCAATTGTTAGTTTTTGACTGTCCTTGTTTCAAGTCCAGTGTCTCCCAATTGTTAGTTTTTGACTGTCCTTGTTTCAAGTCCAGTGTCTCGCAATTGTTAGGTTTTGACTGTCCTTGTTTCAAGTCCAGTGTCTCCCAATTGTTAGGTTTTGACTGTCCTTGTTTCAAGTCCAGTGTCTCCCAATTGTTAGTTTTTGACTGTCCTTGTTTCAAGTCCAGTGTCTCCCAATTGTTAGTTTTTGACTGTCCTTGTTTCCAGTCCAGTGTCTCCCAATTGTTAGTTTTTGACTGTCCTTGTTTCAAGTCCAGTGTCTCCCAATTGTTAGTTTTTGACTGTCCTTGTTTCCAGTCCAGTGTCTCCCAATTGTTAGTTTTTGACTGTCCTTGTTTCAAGTCCAGTGTCTCCCAATTGTTAGTTTTTGACTGTCCTTGTTTCCAGTCCAGTGTCTCCCAATTGTTAGTTTTTGACCGTCCTTGTTTCAAGTCCAGTGTCTCCCAATTGTTAGTTTTTGACTGTCCTTGTTTCAAGTCCAGTGTCTCCCAATTGTTAGTTTTTGACTGTCCTTGTTTCAAGTCCAGTGTCTCCCAATTGTTAGTTTTTGACTGTCCTTGTTTCAAGTCCAGTGTCTCCCAATTGTTAGTTTTTGACTGTCCTTGTTTCAAGTCCAGTGTCTCCCAATTGTTAGTTTTTGACTGTCCTTGTTTCAAGTCCACTGTCTCCCAATTGTTAGTTTGTGACTGTCCTTGTTTCAAGTCCAGTGTCTCCCAATTGTTAGTTTTTGACTGTCCTTGTTTCAAGTCCAGTGTCTCCCAATTGTCAGTTTTTGACTGTTCTTGTTTCAAGTCCAGTGTCTCCCAATTGTTAGTTTTTGACTGCCCCTGTTTCAAGTCCAGTGTCTCCCAATTGTTAGTTTTTGACTGTCCTTGTTTCAAGTCCAGTGTCTCCCAATTGTTAGTTTTTGACTGTCCTTGTTTCAAGTCCAGTGTCTCCCAATTGTTAGTTTTTGACTGTCCTTGTTTCAAGTCCAGTGTCTCCCAATTGTTAGTTTTTGACTGTCCTTGTTTCAAGTCCAGTGTCTCCCAATTGTTAGTTTTTGACTGTCCTTGTTTCAAGTCCAGTGTCTCCCAATTGTTAGTTTTTGACTGTCCTTGTTTCAAGTCCAGTGTCTCCCAATTGTTAGTTTTTGACTGTCCTTGTTTCAAGTCCAGTGTCTCCCAATTGTTAGTTTTTGACTGTCCTTGTTTCAAGTCCAGTGTCTCCCAATTGTTAGTTTTTGACTGTCCTTGTTTCAAGTCCAGTGTCTCCCAATTGTTAGTTTTTGACTGTCCTTGTTTCAAGTCCAGTGTCTCCCAATTGTTAGTTTTTGACTGTCCTTGTTTCCAGTCCATTGTCTTCTAGTGTAAGAACGTTTTGCGATGTTTGAACAGGACCTTATTTCCTTCTCTCAACGTTGAGTATACATACGTGTCCTTTAAAAGTGACTTTGGAGCAACGTAGCAAAATAGTTGTATTTGTAAATTGATTTTCGGTTGGGAAATGACCAAATTTCAATGTTCAAATCAACGTCACAACCTGACGTTGAGTAAACGTCGTTAAAAAGCATGTTGCTTCGACTTTGTATTTGTGGTGTAGAATATTGGTTGAAAATTGACCATAATTCAATGGTCAATGGACCCCTCACCTCCCAGGGGGTGATCAAATTTGATGGGTCAAATGCAGACAGTAATTTGGCCACACCTAGTGTGTGTGTGTGACAATCATTGTTACTTTAACTTCAACTTAACATGGATTTTCCTCAAAACAAGGCATGGTTAATTTTTTATCAGGGATCATTTTCTGATATGATTGGAAGTAGCATGTGTTTGTATTTAGTCACACAACCCTTTAAAAGCAGTCTTCTACCAAGGTCAAAGTGCACGTGTCCATCCGCGAGTTCCCGAGGAAAGTGGGAATCCCTCCGGAATGTAGGTGTTGGGTTTAGGAGAAAGATTAAAGACCTTAGCAACATCTGGTAGAAGGTCCACACAGAGGGACAGAGGATAGTTAGATAGATAGATAGATAGATAGATAGATAGGTCTTTATTGTCATTGCACAAGTACAACAAAACTATGTTTTCAGCACAAACTTGTTCAAGACTAGACAAACAAACAGTGTACAGGGTTACAGAACAGGAACGCTGATGGGTCGCCATTTTAAGGCGCCCTGTAAAAGATGGGAAAAAGGTAAACGCTGGGGAAAAAGATGAGTAAAAAAAATACAATCTAGACTGGGCTCCTAAGGGGGCCTAGTCTGGAGTGGGAAAAACCCTCCATGCCATGCACACATAAACACGTTACATTTAATCACGACAAACTTGCAACAGAGGGGTGGGGAGTTGGGGCCCTGGAGGTCGACTGCTGCTATGAAGCGCTGCCATCCGACCATCACCCCGAGGGGAAACAAGTGGTGGTGAAGGCGTGGGGTGGGGGAGGTGGGGGGTGCGTGTGTGCCCAATTTTCTTGGGTGTGATGATGTAATGTTTTTTGTAGACTGAGGCCGATCTGCAAAAGCTCGACTCCAGGTGTCGTTGAGGAGGGAGGGAGGTCTAAAGCGTCCATCATTGAGGTGTCCTCGGGGGTGTTTTTCAGAACAGCCTGCTCCTGTTGTTCACAGCGTCAAGGCCATTCGAGGGAGTCAAATCATAGATTAGGATGTTTGTTTTCCGCGAGCAGACGATAAACAATGACTTGTCTCTTCTATTCGTCCATGCTGGCTGCTCTCAAATTCAATTAAATTTTCCTTTTCAGCAAAATTCTCCATGATGTGATCCATCTTGCGATTCAGTTCAGAAATCGCCACAGTCTGTGTTCCCACAGCCCTGCCCAAACCGTCCATTGCGACGAACAGCCTTTGGGCTCCTTGAGTGGCTGCCATCGTCTTACAAATTTGACGATACATCAGAGCAATGCCCAGCCCAATCAGCAGGTGCCCCGCGATCACGGTTCCAAATAGGTAGATGTCTTCCACGTCCTCGATGGAAAGGATTGAGAGGCACATGATTCTCCATTTATCTCAGGAATCTCTCACGTACCCCGCAGCAATGGTTCCATCAGGGCAGCCAGGCTCCCCATAACCTTTTTTCCTCGTTGAAAAGATTTTGTCAATTGCGTGGAGAGTCCAGCTGATCATATCCATGTCTGATGTTTAGATTTGAGGACAGCGCAAAGAAAGAGGCTTCAAAAAAGTTCAGACAAGACAAAAATGAAGAGAGCAAGCTGGGAAAGGAGGGAGCGGAGAAAAATGTGACAGCCCTCACCAGAGGCAAGACAGAAATCATAGCGCTCAGAGGTCAGTGGACCCAAATTGATTGCAGGTTGACTGGTCAAGTAAATAAACTGGGTGTTGGCCAGGCTGATGGGCACCAAGATGAGACCCACAAAGAGTGGGGGTCTACAGGAAAAGTACTTAAAGGACAGCAGAAGAGATTCGACCCAGTTCTTCTCCAGGGAAACCTGCAGGTCCTGTCTGAGGCTCGCTGAAACAAATAAAGCTTTTAGTTCCAACGATTCCTCTTGGCGTCTCCTTGGCTCATCACCCATCACGCCACCATCAAAGGAAAATGGAGATAATATGTTTTTAGGTCTGAACTCTTTATTCTGATTCAAGCCCTCACACAGGTGAATGTTGGCCTCCACTGCATGTTTCAAGGGTATTTTTCTCTGACCTTATTTAATGGCTTTCTGCCATGTCAGTGAATAGAGTTGCCTGTCACTCACCAATTGATGGTGACGTCCATAATCCCTCACACCAAGCTCACCTCTGCTCGGAGTCCATCCTCTCTCATGGAACTTTACTGCGGAGGCACAGATGGTTCCTCTCAGCATGGACGTCTGCTGTAACATCAACGTGATGATTGTTTCAAACATATTGTTTAATCCCTTACACGCCATGAGGCTCTGACATAATAGGTCAGAGGAAATGACTGCAATAAGCTCAAAAGTCAACACACACACACACACACACACACACACACACACACACACACACACACACACACACACACACACACACACACGTAACCTGTCAGTCAGAAGGAGGAGTCAAAAAAAGATTTTTACCTTTTGAAGGTTTCATGCTTGTGGATTATTTGTTGTGTTTCCATTCTGCCGGGATGCTGCTTTCTCGATAGAAGAAGGCTCAAGTTTTGCCATCTTTGACTTCCAGCATGCAGAACAAGTCCTTCCTGCAGGCGCGCTGCGAGGAGCCCATCATGACCTCGGACTGGGGCCTCCCTCTGCTGCTGGCTCTGCTGGTGCTGGCCCTGCTTTACGCCTTCCTCTATCTACCCGCCGCGGCCCAGCGGGCGCTGTTGGAAGGGAGTAACAACACCGCCGCGCTGACGGCACACGGCAAGGGGGACTTTTTCCCGGGGGAATAGGTGTGCTTGTCACGGCCCGGGCGCTGAGCGCACCTCCATGCGCGCACCACTCCGCCAATCTGTACACCTGTAGCTGATGAAACGCCAGTCTTCTTAAGCCAGAGCAAACTTGTGTTCCGGGCCAGAACGTAGCGACCTATTCCTGTACAGTAAGCTGACAATCTCTAGCTCTATGCACTCTCTCTGTCTCTCTGTGTTTCTCCCGCTTCGTGTTCATTTGTCTCGTTTCCCTTGTATCCATCCAGCAGCATTCCTCCGTTTTCTCGTCACGAGCTGTGTGTCTCGTCTCCCCGTGTTCCCCTCTGGTTCCCCTGGCTGCCTCTTTGGATCTCCACCTCCCGCCTGGACACGGACTTTGACGCCTCGCTCTTGCCCCTGACCTCCTGCCTGTCTCTGGATCTCTGAGCTTGCCTTGCCCCCCTCGGACTTCCGCCTCTCACTCAACACCCCTGGTAACACTCAGCTAGCCTCCCTTTGCTGCTGGCTCTGCTGGTGCTGGCCCTGCTTTACGCCTTCCTCTATCTACCCGCCGCGGCCCAGCGGGCGCTGTTGGAAGGGAGCAACAACACCGCCGCGCTGACGGCACACGGCAAGGGGGACTTTTTCCCGGGAGAATAGGTGTGCTTGTCACGGCCCGGGCGCTGAGCGCACCTCCATGCGCGCACCACTCCGCCAATCTGTACACCTGTAGCTGATGAGACGCCGGGCTTCTTAGGCCAGAGCAAACTTGTGTTCCGGGCCAGAACGTAGCGACCTATTCCTGTACAGTAAGCTGACAATCTCTAGCTCTATGCACTCTCTCTCTCTCTCTCTCTCTCTCTCTGTGTTTCTCCCGCTTCGTGTTTATTTGTCTCGTTTTCCCTTGTCGCCATCCAGCAGCATTCCTCCGTTTCCTCGTCACGAGCTGTGTGTCTCGTCTCCCCGTGTTCCCCTCTGGTTCCCCTGGCTGCCTCTTTGGATCTCCACCTCCCGCCTGGACACGGACTTTGACGCCTCGCTCTTGCCCCTGACCTCCTGCCTGTCTCTGGATCTCTGAGCTTGCCTTGCCCCCCTCGGACTTCCGCCTCTCACTCAACACCCCTGGTAACACTCAGCTAGCCTCCCTCTGCTGCTGGCTCTGCTGGTGCTGGCCCTGCTTTACGCCTTCCTCTATCTACCCGCCGCGGCCCAGCGGGCGCTGTTGGAAGGGAGCAACAACACCGCCGCGCTGACGGCACACGGCAAGGGGGACTTTTTCCCGGGAGAATAGGTGTGCTTGTCACGGCCCGGGCGCTGAGCGCACCTCCATGCGCGCACCACTCCGCCAATCTGTACACCTGTAGCTGATGAGACGCCGGTCTTCTTAAGCCAGAGCAAACTTGTGTTCCGGGCCAAAACGTAGCGACCTGTTCCTGTACAGTAAGCTGACAATCTCTAGCTCTATGCTCTCTCTCTCTCTCTGTGTTTCTCCCGCTTCGTGTTCATTTGTCTCGTTTTCCCTTGTCACCATCCAGCAGCATTCCTCCGTTTTCTCGTCACGAGCTGTGTGTCTCGTCTCCCCGTGTTCCCCTCTGGTTCCCCTGGCTGCCTCTTTGGATCTCCACCTCCCGACCTGGACACGGACTTTGACGCCTCGCTCTTGCCCCTGACCTCCTGCCTGTCTCTGGATCTCTGAGCTTGCCTCGCCCCCCTCGGACTTCCGCCTCTCACTCAACACCCCTGGTAACACTCAGCTAGTCGCTACACCTGGTCACACCATACATATTTTGGATTAGTTTTCACACTTCATAATATCTCCAGCTCTCACTGGATCGGTTCGCAGCCGAGTGTGAAGCGACTGGGATGGGAATCAGCACCTCCAAGTCCGAGTCCATGGTTCTCTCCCGGAAAAGGGTGGAGTGCCATCTCCGGGTTGGGGAGGAGATCTTGCCCCAAGTGGAGGAGTTCAAATACCTCGGAGTCTTGTTCACAAGTGGGGGAAGAGTGGATCGTGAGATCGACAGGCGGATCGGTGCGGCGTCTTCAGTAATGCGGACGCTGTATCGATCCGTTGTGGTGAAGAAGGAGCTGAGCCGGAAGGCAAAGCTCTCGATTTACCGGTCGATCTACGTTCCCATCCTCACCTATGGTCATGAGCTTTGGGTCATGACCGAAAGGACAAGATCACGGGTACAAGCGGCCGAAATGAGTTTCCTCCGCCGAGTGGCGGGGCTCTCCCTTAGAGATAGGGTGAGAAGCTCTGTCATCCGGGGGGAGCTCAAAGTAAAGCCGCTGCTCCTCCACATGGAGAGGAGCCAGATGAGGTGGTTCGGGCATCTGGTCAGGATGCCACCCGAACGCCTCCCTAGGAAGGTGTTTAGGGCACGTCCGACCGGTAGGAGGCCACGGGGAAGACCCAGGACACGCTGGGAAGACTATGTCTCCCGGCTGGCCTGGGAACGCCTTGGGATCCCCCGAGAAGAGCTGGACGAAGTGGCTGGGGAGAGGGAAGTCTGGGCTTCCCTGCTTAGGCTGCTGCCCCCGCGACCCGACCTCGGATAAGCGGAAGAAGATGGATGGATGGATGGATGGATGAATTGAAAGCCAAATTATACTCTGGTTTTATTTTGCTATCTTATTTGTGTGTAAGCACGCCCACATATACGGTGTATTATTCAAATCAATTGGACAAAAACGTGTGCCCCTTTTTGGTTCTTTCAATTGCCTTTATTAAAAGATGGAGAAGATTTGACAGCAATATTGAACGTTACATGTTTGATCGATACACAACACAGTCGACGGCCGCTGTTCAGTTGCTTTAAAGAGCTAGTCAAATACTCCATCTGCAACCAACCTTCAACACAGTTTTTTTTAATTCAACCACAATGGTAAAAAAAACAAAAACCTACACTAGAGATACTCTTGCTTAACCATGCAACACCCAACAAGACAATGTTTACTTACTCTGAGGTGACAACACAGTCAGTCTTCTTTATGTTCAGCAATAATGACAACAATTCCCTTTTTTCCACCATCCCTCCACTGATGTCTCCTACTTGAATATATCTGAAAAGTGTTTATTTACACGTCAACATTAGGTAGAGCTTCAGCACGATGTAACGGTAATAAAGAATAAATACCACTCGTTATTTGTACGAGACCTTGTCTGAGTGTACCTAATGTTGTGACCTATACATTGATGCCTTCAATGTGAACGTGTGAATTGTATCAAACATGCATTTCTTTCTACAATATTATACACTTCTTGTTTGTGTCTTTCGCCGCTGAGAAAGAAAAAGCTTCACAAAGACCTGCAAGAGTTGTGGCTTTAAAAAGACAACTTTGAAAACCCTAAAATGAATGAGTGAGGTCAAATCTTTTGTAGAGAGGATTTGATTGGAGGGTCAAAGGGGATCACATCTAATCAATAATTACGGTAACACTTTAGTATGGGGAACATATTCACCATTAATTAGTTGCTTTTTAACATGCAAATTAGTAACATATTCACTCTTAATTAGTCATTATTAAGTACTTATCAATGCCTTATTCTGCATGGCCTTATTATACAACTAACCCTAACCCTAACCCTAACCCCAACCCCAACCCTATCCCTAACCTCAACCCAACCCTCTAACCCTAACCCATTAATTAGTTGCTTTTTAACATGCAAATTAGTAACATATTCGCTCTTAATTAGTCATTATTAAGTACTTATCAATGCCTTATTCTGCATGGCCTTATTATACAACTAACCCTAACCCTAACCCTAACCCCAACCCCAACCCTATCCCTAACCTCAACCCAACCCTCTAACCCTAACCCATTAATTACTTGCTTTTTAACATGCAAATTAGTAACATATTGGCTCTTAACTAGTCATTATTAAGTACTTATTAGTGCCTTATTCTGCATGGCCTTATTATACAACTAACCCTAACCCTCTAAACCTAACCTCAACCCTAACCCTCAACCCTAACCCTAACCCCAACCCTCTAACCCTAACCCTAACCCCAACCCTAACCTCAACCCAACCCTAACCCATTAATTACTTGCTTTTTAACATGCAAATTAGTAACATATTGGCTCTTAATTAGTCATTATTAACTCCTTATTAATGCCTTATTCTGCATGGCCTTATTATACAACTAACCCTAACCCTAACCCTAACCCCAACCCCAACCCTATCCCTAACCTCAACCCAACCCTCTAACCCTAACCCATTAATTACTTGCTTTTTAACATGCAAATTAGTAACATATTGGCTCTTAACTAGTCATTATTAAGTACTTATTAGTGCCTTATTCTGCATGGCCTTATTATACAACTAACCCTAACCCTCTAAACCTAACCTCAACCCTAACCCTCAACCCCAACCCTAACCCCAACCCTCTAACCCTAACCCCAACCCTAACCTCAACCCTAACCCTAACCCATTAATTAGTTGCTTTTTAACATGAAAATTAGTAACATATTGGCTCTTAATTAGTCATTATTAAGTACTTATTAATGCCTTATTCGGCATGGCCTTATTATACAACTAACCCTAACCCTAACCCTAACCTCAACCCTAACCCCAACCCCAACCCCAACCCTATCCCTAACCTCAACCCTAACCTCTAACCCTAACCCATTAATTAGTTGCTTTTTAACATGCAAATTAGTAACATATTGGCTCTTAATTAGTCATTATTAAGTACTTATCAATGCCTTATTCTGCATGGCCTTATTATACAACTAACCCTAACCTCAACCCTAAACCCAACCCCAACCCTATCCCTATCCCTAACCTCAACCCAACCCTCTAACCCTAACCCATTAATTACTTGCTTTTTAACATGCAAATTAGTAACATATTGGCTCTTAACTAGTCATTATTAAGTACTTATTAGTGCCTTATTCTGCATGGCCTTATTATACAACTAACCCTAACCCTCTAAACCTAACCTCAACCCTAACCCTCAACCCTAACCGTCTAACCGTCTAACCCTAACCTCAACCCTAACCCCAACCCTCTAACCCTAACCCCAACCATAACCTCAACCCTAACCCTAACCCATTAATTAGTTGCTTTTTAACATGAAAATTAGTAACATATTCGCTCTTAATTAGTCATTATTAAGTACTTATCAATGCCTTATTCTGCATGGCCTTATTATACAACTAACCCTAACCCTAACCCTAACCTCAACCCTAACCCCAACCCCAACCCCAACCCTATCCCTAACCTCAACCCAACCCTCTAACCCTAACCCATTAATTACTTGCTTTTTAACATGCAAATTAGTAACATATTGGCTCTTAATTAGTCATTATTAAGTACTTATTAGTGCCTTATTCTGCATGGCCTTATTATACAACTAACCCTAACCCTCTAAACCTAACCTCAACCCTAACCCTCAACCCTAACCCCAACCCTCTAACCCTAACCCTAACCCCAACCCAACCCTCTAACCCTAACCCATTAATTACTTGCTTATTAACATGCAAATTAGTAACATATTGGCTCTTAATTAGTCATTATTAACTCCTTATTAATGCCTTATTCTGCATGGCCTTATTATACAACTAACCTCAACCCTAACCGTCTAACCGTCTAACCCTAACCTCAACCCTAACCCCAACCCTCTAACCCTAACCCCAACCCTAACCTCAACCCTAACCCTAACCCATTAATTAGTTGCTTTTTAACATGAGAATTAGTAACATATTGGCTCTTAATTAGTCATTATTAAGTACTTATTAATGCCTTATTCGGCATGGCCTTATTATACAACTAACCCTAACCCTAACCCCAACCCCAACCCCAACCCTATCCTCAACCCAACCCTCTAACCCTAACCCATTAATTACTTGCTTTTTAACATGCAAATTAGTAACATATTGGCTCTTAACTAGTCATTATTAAGTACTTATTAATGCCTTATTCTGCATGGCCTTATTATACAACTAACCCTAACCCTCTAAACCTAACCTCAACCCTAACCCTCAACCCTAACCCCAACCCTCTAACCCTAACCCCAACCCTAACCTCAACCCAACCCTCTAACCCTAACATATTCACCATTAATTACTTGCTTTTTAACATGCAAATTAGTAACATATTGGCTCTTAATTAGTCATTATTAACTCCCTATTAATGCCTTATTCTGCATGGCCTTATTATACAACTAACCCTAACCCTAACCTCAACCCTAACCGTCTAACCCTAACCTCAACCCTAACCCCAACCCTCTAACCCTAACCCCAACCCTAACCTCAACCCTAACCCTAACCCATTAATTAGTTGCTTTTTAACATGAAAATTAGTAACATATTGGCTCTTAATTAGTCATTATTAAGTACTTATCAATGCCTTATTCTGCATGGCCTTATTATACAACTAACCCTAACCCTCTAAACCTAACCTCAACCCTAACCCTCAAACCTAACCCCAACCCTCTAACCCTAACCCTAACCCCAACCCTAACCTCAACCCAACCCTCTAACCCTAACCCTAACCCATTAATTACTTGCTTTTTAACATGCAAATTAGTAACATATTGGCTCTTAATTGGTAATTATTAACTCCTTATTAATGCCTTATTCTGCATGGCCTTATTATACAACTAACCCTAACCTCAACCCTAACCCCAACCCCAACCCTACCCCTAACCTCAACCCAACCCTCTAACCCTAACCCATTAATTACTTGCCTTTTAACATGCAAATTAGTAACATATTGGCTCTTAACTAGTCATTATTAACTCCTTATTAGTGCCTTATTCTGCATGGCCTTATTATACAACTAACCCTAACCCTCTAAACCTAACCTCAACCCTAACCCTCAACCCTAACCCCAACCCTCTAACCCTAACCCCAAACCTAACCTCAACCCAACCCTCTAACCCTAACCCATTAATTACTTGCTTATTAACATGCAAATTAGTAACATATTGGCTCTTAATTAGTCATTATTAACTCCCTATTAATGCCTTATTCTGCATGGCCTTATTATACAACTAACCCTAACCCTAACCTCAACCCTAACCGTCTAACCGTCTAACCCTAACCTCAACCCTAACCCCAACCCTCTAACCCTAACCCCAACCCTAACCTCAACCCTAACCCTAACCCATTAATTAGTTGCTTTTTAACATGAAAATTAGTAACATATTCGCTCTTAATTAGTCATTATTAAGTACTTATCAATGCCTTATTCTGCATGGCCTTATTATACAACTAACCCTAACCCTAACCTCAACCCTAACCCCAACCCCAACCCCAACCCTGTCCCTAACCTCAACCCAACCCTCTAACCCTAACCCATTAATTACTTGCTTTTTTACATGCAAATTAGTAACATATTGGCTCTTAATTAGTCATTATTAAGTACTTATTAGTGCCTTATTCTGCATGGCCTTATTATACAACTAACCCTAACCCTCTAAACCAAACCTCAACCCTAACCCTCAACCCTAACCCTAACCTCAACCCTCTAACCCTAACACTAACCCCAACCCTAACCTCAACCCAACCCTCTAACCCTAACCCATTAATTACTTGCTTTTTAACATGCAAATTAGTAACATATTGGCTCTTAATTAGTCATTATTAAGTACTTATCAATGCCTTATTCTGCATGGCCTTATTATACAAGTAACCCTAACCCTAACCTCAATCCTAACCGTCTAACCCTAACTTCAACCCTAACCCCAACCCTCTAACCCTAACCCCAGCCCTGACCTCAACCCTAACCCTAACCCCAACCCTCTAACACAAACCTCAACCCTAACCCTCTAACCCTAACCTCAACCCCAAACCCTTTAATCCTAACCATAACCTCAACCCCAACCCAAACCCTCTAACCCTAACCAAATAACCCTAAATGAAGTCTTTGTTACTTAGAATATGTTCCCCATACTAAAGTGTTAGCATAATTACATACATGTGTCATGAATTAATTACATTGAAATGAAATAAATACACGTGTTAATAAACCATTCAGCAATTAACGAATGTAAAATTATATTTATTCAGCTATTTTAACAGTTTAATATTGAATCATTTATTTCACAATTTAATCATTTATTCAGCAGTTTAATGAGTTACTTCATTATTTATGGGATGAACATCAGAAAAGGGTGGAGTGCCATCTCGGAGTTGGGGAGGAGATCCTGCCCCAAGTGGAGGAGTTCAAGTACCTCGGGGTCTTGTTCAAGAGTGAGGGAAGAGTGGATGGTGATATCAACAGGCGGATCGGTGCAAAATCTGCAGTGATGCAGACCATGTATAGGTTCATCGTGGTGAAAAAGGAGCTGAGCCGGAAGGCGAAGCTCTCAATTTACTGGGCAATCTACATCCTTATCCTCACCTATGGTCATGAGGTCTGGGTTGTGACCAAAGGACTAAATGCTCTCCCTTAGAGATAGGGTGAGAAGATATGTTATTTGGGAGGAGTTTAAAGTAAAGCTACTGCTCCTCCACATGGAGAGGATCCAGATGAGGTGGTTCGGTCATCTGGTCAGGATGCCACCCGAACGCCGTTTAGGCCGAGGGGAAGAAGACCCAGGACATGGTGGAGGGAAGAAGACCCAGGACATGGTGGAGAGACTATAGTCTTCCAGCTGGCCTGAGAACGCCTTAGATTCCCCCGGAAGAGCTGGATGAAGTAGCTGGGGTGGGAGGGGGGGAGGAAAGTCTGGGCTTCTCTGCTTGGGCTGCTGCCCCCGCGACCCCACTTCAGATAAGCAGAAGATGGATGGGTGGATGGATTCATTATTTCATGTTTTGCTTATTCATTTCATAATTTAATCATTTCAAGATTTAAAATAATGATTTAATTAAATGATTACTACATTTATTGAACCCGTTTTTATTTTGTTTGTCAAACTCGGCCATCAAAGTCATGTCGCAGTTCAAATGGAGGATTTATTCAACTTGTTTCCACACTTTTATACCAAGAGATCAAACAGGACTCAGATACTCTCATCCAAGTCCCACAGACTAATCAATATGGAATTTGGAAACATTTTGTTGTTTAAATGTGCTATATAAATAAAGTGGATTGGATTGGATTGGATTGGACAGACCAGTGGGGGTCCTGGGTAACCAATCGGGTGTTAGGACCCGCCCACTGTAAGTCCTGGGTAACCAATCAGGTGTTAGGACCCGCCCACTGACTGACTGAGTTTGACAGATCAAATAAATTCATAAGCTGCTCGACAGGTTAATAAAAAAAGATACATAGTAAATTAAATAAACTGTTGTGTAAAGAAAATGATAATTAATACAAACTTATTGAAATAAATTATTTAATTGGGAAATAAATATTGAAATTAATTCAATAGTTAAATAACTATAATTTTACATTAAATTAAAACATGCAAAATTAATTTATTAACACATGAGGTATTTCACATTTTAATTAATTAAGGACAAGTCAGTAATTATTTAAAGATGTATTTATTTATTTAATTCCGTCCCATTTGCTCCTCCACATATTTAGACCTACAACATTACTATGTACAGGTAAAAGCCAGTAAATTAGAATATTTTGAAAAACTTGATTTATTTCAGTAATTGCATTCAAAAGGTGTAACTTGTACATTATATTTATTCATTGCACACAGACTGATGCATTCAAATGTTTATTTCATTTAATTTTGATGATTTGAAGTGGCAACAAATGAAAATCCAAAATTCCGTGTGTCACAAAATTAGAATATTACTTAAGGCTAATACAAAAAAGGGATTTTTAGAAATGTTGGCCAACTGAAAAGTATGAAAATGAAAAATATGAGCATGTACAATACTCAATACTTGGTTGGAGCTCCTTTTGCCTCAATTACTGCGTTAATGCGGCGTGGCATGGAGTCGATGAGTTTCTGGCACTGCTCAGGTGTTATGAGAGCCCAGGTTGCTCTGATAGTGGCCTTCAACTCTTCTGCGTTTTTGGGTCTGGCATTCTGCATCTTCCTTTTCACAATACCCCACAGATTTTCTATGGGGCTAAGGTCAGGGGAGTTGGCGGGCCAATTTAGAACAGAAATACCATGGTCCGTAAACCAGGCACGGGTAGATTTTGCGCTGTGTGCAGGCGCCAAGTCCTGTTGGAACTTGAAATCTCCATCTCCATAGAGCAGGTCAGCAGCAGGAAGCATGAAGTGCTCTAAAACTTGCTGGTAGACGGCTGCGTTGACCCTGGATCTCAGGAAACAGAGTGGACCGACACCAGCAGATGACATGGCACCCCAAACCATCACCCAACCATGCAAATTTTGCATTTCCTTTGGAAATCGAGGTCCCAGAGTCTGGAGGAAGACAGGAGAGGCACAGGATCCACGTTGCCTGAAGTCTAGTGTAAAGTTTCCACCATCAGTGATGGTTTGGGGTGCCATGTCATCTGCTGGTGTCGGTCCACTCTGTTTCCTGAGATCCAGGGTCAATGCAGCCGTCTACCAGCAAGTTTTAGAGCACTTCATGCTTCCTGCTGCTGACCTGCTCTATGAAGATGGAGATTTCAAGTTCCAACAGGACTTGGCGCCTGCACACAGCGCAAAATCTACCCGTGCCTGGTTTACGGACCATGGTATTTCTGTTCTAAATTGGCCCGCCAACTCCCCTGACCGTAGCCCCATAGAAAATCTGTGGGGTATTGTGAAAAGGAAGATGCAGAATGCCAGACCCAAAAACGCAGAAGAGTTGAAGGCCACTATCAGAGCAACCTGGGCTCTCATAACACCTGAGCAGTGCCAGAAACTCATCGACTCCATGCCACGCCGCATTAACGCAGTAATTGAGGCAAAAGGAGCTCCAACCAAGTATTGAGTATTGTACATGCTCATATTTTTCATTTTCATACTTTTCAGTTGGCCAACATTTCGAAAAATCCCTTTTTTGTATTAGCCTTAAGTAATATTCTAATTTTGTGACACACGGAATTTTGGATTTTCATTTGTTGCCACTTCAAATCATCAAAATTAAATGAAATAAACATTTGAATGCATCAGTCTGTGTGCAATGAATAAATATAATGTACAAGTTACACCTTTTGAATGCAATTACTGAAATAAATCAAGTTTTTCAAAATATTCTAATTTACTGGCTTTTACCTGTACTGTTCTATACTAAACATGTTGACTGGGCATAATGACATCTGGTTTCTACGACTCCTTGTTAAAAAGGCGCTTTGAGACAGAGGTTGTTGTGCTACTCCACTTTAGGAAGGTTTGACATGTACTTTGTGCTGCATTGTGGAAATATGTTGTAAACTTGGACATCCTGACTTCTAGATCAAACTGGCCAAGCACAATCATACATGGACTTACTATTATTATTTACCGGATGACAGGAGGCACGTCATTAACATGTTGCTTCATAAAAGTCGGTAAACACTGTAAACAAGCGCAACCACGGCATTTTTTTCTCTACTTTTCACATTGAAATTGCATCGAATGCACCTGCATGACATCCTTCTATGACAGGATGATGAGAAAAGCCTTACTCACCATGTAGTGTTTCACAGACGCGGACGAGGATTAATGCAAAGAGGAAGAGAGGTGACACTTCTCTAAACGTGTGAAAGAGGAAGTCGTAGGAGAAAAAGAAAAAAAAGAAAAGGGAGCATCCTGTCTTTTCAACGCTGCAGAGAGAGGGAGGAGGAGGAGGAGGAGAAGAAAAGATGGCACCTCTACTCGTCCCAGTCCTTCTTCAGCTCCAGGTTCCAGTCCCATGCCGAGTGGACGTTCTTGTCGTCGTCGCTGAAGCAGGACTTGACCTGGTAGACGCCGCGTGACACCAAGCCTTGAGGGGTCTCATCGGCGGGGCACACAAACTCATGCTCGTCCTGGCGAGGACAGTAGCTGCCCACCATGTAGGACACCTTGTCCACTGCAGACAGGAGACACTTACTTTTAGAAGGAAATAACATACATATATAATTAAAGCTGCAAGCAGCATTGGTCGGTCCCGCGTATTTGGCAGGTGCTAGTCCTAAGTGTCCCAATACTTTTGTCTACTTTTAGTCTGAAGTGTCCAAAGACTTTTGTCTAGTGTACCTACCTTGTCTGCATTGTGTGGGCACGTTGGTGCTTCCTGCTTTTAAGCAGCCATCTTAAAAAAAGCATCAACGCAGCGGGTCTTTGAAGGGTCATAAAATCAAAACCGGAGCAGTTAGAAAAAAAAGCGCTTCTGTCATTGTAATCACAAGGGTTCAATCTCTCTCCTGTGTTAGTTTAAAGGCGAAACGACAAACGCGCTCAGAGGAGTTCGTTTTTGAAGGAAGGTGACCGGTTTTTACAAAAAATTTGTTTTGAAGGGGGAATAGCAAACTTCCTGTTGATTTTTGCTGGGGGTTGTCAATTTATGAAATGTAGGTCTAAGTGAGACCTACATAGAGGTTTTTTCCCAGTGGGAGATACAGGCAGTTTTGTCATTGTTTTCTTCCGAGGAGCAGTTTTTTGTGCGTTTCATTAAAAAAATTGCGCTAGAGCGCAATTTTGAGATTTGGGATTAGGTTTTTTTATTAGATCGCAATTTGTGCCAGTCCTGATGTGTGTGTGTTCAGTTTGGTGAGTTTTGAAGCATGTTAAGAGGGTGAAAATACAGCTCAAAGAGGCAACATTGACTGTTTTTAGTACTTTTTTGTCTTAAAGGGGGAATTGCCAACTTCCTGTTGATTTTTGCCCGAGAATGTACCATTAATGAAATTTAGGTCTAAGTCAGACCTACATAGAGGTTTTTGTTTTATGTCTCTCCGACCTTCCTAGTGGGAGTTACAGGCAGTCTAGTTTTTTTTTCCTAGGGGGCGCTAGAGCGCAATTTTGATTTTTGGGGTTTGGTTTTTTTATCAAACGGCAATTTTCGCCAGCCCTGATGTGTGCGTCAAATATGGTGAGTTTTGAAGCATGTCAAGTGGGTCAAATTACAGCTCAAAGAGGCGGCCGGTATAATAATAATAAAGAATAAATAAAACCTTACAAATTCAATAGGTCCTTATGTCCCATTGCATAAGGACTCCCGAAGGGAGTCCTTTTGCAATGGGCCATGCGGGCCCTAATTACAAATTCAATAGGTCCTTATGTCCCATTGCATAAGGACTCCCGAAGGGAGTCCTTTTGCAATGGGCCATGCGGACCCTAATAAAACCTTACAAATTCAATAGGTCCTTATGTCCCATTGCATAAGGACTCCCTCGGGAGTCCTTTTGCAATGGGCCATGCGGGCCCTAATAACATACATTACAAGCCTTTATACCTAGGGGCCGCTAACTTTTCAACGTATTCGAAGCACATTTTTCCTGTCCACTTACGGCTTTTAGCACGCAATGACGTCGTATCTACTATTGGTAACCAAAGTGGTTTTGTTGTCATTTTTGTTTGAAAAGCAACTTTAAAATCACGTATTTATTTCTAGTTCTCATACTCTTATTTTTCCTAATAATAATAATAATAGATTTTATTTGTAAAAGCACTCTACATTGAGCAAACAACCTCAAAGTGCTACAGTGCATTAAAAAAAAAACAACAACAACAACGCTAGAACCCCAAATAGCTGCCCCCAACAAGTAAAATAAATAGTTAAAAAAAATAAAATAAAAACTAGAACAGCCTAATAGCTAGAACTAGCAGACATATATCTAAAAAAAATAGCTTTTTTTTTTTTTTTTAAAAGAAGGGTTTTTAAAACCTCTTAAGGCCCAAGCTGTTTGCTTACATGCTTTTTTTTTTATTTCTCTTTGCTATTTGGGCTTATTGGACCCTAATTAGAATACAAACTAAGAATCATCTTTTGATATGATGTACTTAGTCCATAAGTACACAAACGTGTACTTCATGTTTAGTGACATGCTAATTCTTATTTTTACACTTTTTTCCCCCCTCAAATTCCATTGTATGTTATACTCTTCGGACACCACCAGATGGCAGTATAAGCGTCCACATAAGCGGCCATAAGACCCCAATTCAGTAGTGTACACAATTTTGGAAATAAGAGCTAAAAGGTGCTGTCCACGGATGTGGCCACTAAGCCTTTAGAGGTTGTTAATTAAGCCTTTTTTTTTTTTAAAGCATCCACAGTCTGTAGTGCCCTCAGGTGGTCAGGGAAAGTGTTCCACAGACTGCGAGTGGCGCAGCAGAAAGCCTTATTTTTCTAAAAATGTTGCATTGAATTCCCCTGGTGGTGGTGGTATGATATGGTTGTAATAGATGGATTCATATTAAAACATATATATTAAAATGAAATAAATGGCCATGACATTAAACAAAATGAGTCAAATTCACAGGAAAAGGAGTAGCAAGCTATATTAATAAAAGTTTGAACACAAACAAACCATCCTTAGCCACAATCCATGTGCCTGTTTTGTTCAAAAGTGGTGCAAATGTTAAAGTGCATGAAATTGTCACCTGAAAAGGACAGACATGTTTATGTGGCGATGAGCCGCAGCTGGAGAAAAGTTTACGTTTTCGGGGAGGAGGAAGGTAGATGTGCATCAGGTTTAGTAGAGGAGACAGCAGGGCCGGCCCGTGGCATAGGCCGTATAGGCAAATGCTAAGGGCGCCGTCCATCAGGGGGCGCCACGCCAGTGCCACAAATGTCGGAGAAAAAAAAAAAAAGTTGGTACTATTATTTCTAAATAATAGTACCAACACTGCGCCCCCTCCCTTCCCGTATCATGACTCTTTTTGGACGTCACCACATCAAAAAATCAACACAAGATGTCAAAACGGCCAAAACTGTCAGGTGCCCAGGGAAGAAAAAAGAGAAAAGAAGAGGAGGAGAAACGAGAAAAGACAGAGGTAGCAGGTAGGTAACGTTAGCCTACATGAAATTATTTGTCTGTTACAGAATGCGATAGTAACCTGGCTTTTTAGCATTAAGCTAATGTTACATGATTCGGCAATTGCTAATCAATAAATAGCTAGTTCTGTTTTAACGTCGGGTTAATATTGTGGAGGGGGCTAAATTGTTATGGAAAATAATAATGTAACGTTAGGTAATTACAGTACTCCCACCTTACATTCCTCAGGGACATTTGTATTAGATCTTTTAAGCAGGTGTTTTTTGTTTACATTGTTATTGCCTTCTGGTTAGCTAATGTTTGCCCTGCAGGTAATAGTCACTTTTCCACCCCTTTATATATTAGGTATAGTTGTAAGCCTAGTTGTTAAAGTGCACATCATTAATGTAAATTAAGCAATATGTATGTAAAAAATATTGTATTTCATATATTCATTTTTTTATTTTTTGCATTCATTTATTTATTCATATTTTTTTTTATCTTGTTAACTATTCTGATTGTTAATTTGCTTTCTTTAAGTAAAAAAAAAGGTCAAAGACAAAGCTATTCGGTTTCTTGTGAGTATATACACTTCACTGCCGATGTGGTTGGGGCGCCACCTAAAATCTTGCCTAGGGCGCCAGATTGGTTAGGGCCAGGCCTGGGAGACAGGTCATGATCATTAGTGGAAGCAGAACATCTAACTGCTATCATCTGCTGACCAGCAACAACTTGTATCTTTTTCTTCATTACAAACTTTCCTTCTTCTTTTCCTGCTTACTACCTTGTTAGAAGAAACATGTACACTAAAGGCCATAAGTTTAGACACACCTTCTCATTCAATGTGTTCTCTTTATTTCCATGACTATTTACATTGTAGACAGTGACGTGCAGTCACTAGAGGCAGGTGAGGCGGGGCCTCACCTGCCATCATGGAAAGAAAAAAAATTAAATTGTTATATGTATCCAGTGATTATACTATAAAGTTATTTTCCATTTAACTTCACCAGTTTTAGATTATTTTTATTCAAAATCGCTGAATTTTCACATTTGCCGTTCAAATACTGAGAAGAGACGGTGCGGTGATCAGCAGCCAGTTGAGGCACGTCACTCAGTGCCTCAACATGGATTCCGGACTCGGCTAACTGCTGGCCTGCTGTGCAGTGAGACCGTATTGCTATATGAATTATATTATACATTTCCATAGTTTAGTTAGCTGAGGTACCGTATTTTCCGCACTATTAGCCGCACCTAAAAACCACAAATTTACTCAAAAGCTGACAGTGCGGCTTATAACCCGGTGCGCTTTATATATGGATTAATATTAAGATTCATTTTCATAAAGTTTCGGTCTCGCAACTACGGTAAACAGCCGCCATCTTTTTTCCCCGTAGAAGAGGAAGTGCTTTTTCTTCTACGCAAGCAACCGCCAAGGTAAGCACCCGCCCCCATAGAACAGGAAGCGCTTCTTCTTCTACTGTAAGCAACCACCCGCCCGCGTAGAAGAAGAAGAAGAAGCGCGCGGATATTACGTTTCATTTCCTTTGTGTGTTTACATCTGTAAAGACCACAAAATGGCTCCTACTAAGCGACAGGTTTCCGGTTCATGAAAAGACGCAATCTCTCCATCCGCACACGGACTACTATTTCACAGCAACTGCCTAAAGACTTTCAAGAAAAGCTGGCTACTTTCCGTGCATATTGTAAAAACAAGATAGCTGAAAAAAAGATCCGGCCAGAGAACATTATCAACATGGACGAGGTTCCACTGACTTTTGATATTCCTGTGAACCGCACTGTGGATACAACGGGAGCACGTACGGTGAATATTCGCACCACAGGGAATGAGAAGTCATCCTTCACTGTGGTTCTAGCTTGCCATGCTAATGGCCAGAAACTTCCACCCATGGTGATATTCAAAAGGAAGACCTTGCCAAAAGAGACCTTTCCAGCCGGCGTCATCATAAAAGCTAACTCGAAGGGATGGATGAAGAAAAGATGAGCGAGTGGTTAAGGTAAGTTTACGCGAAGAGGCCGGGTGGCTTTTTTCACGCAGCTCCGTCCATGTTGATATACGACTCCATGCGCGCCCACATCACGCTGGTTTTTAATATATTATTAAAGTTTGACTGACCTATCTGACTGTTTTTTTGACATTCCTTTAGCGCAGTTAGATGCGGCTTATAACACGGGGCGGCTTATAGGTGGACAAAGTTTTGAAATATGCCGTTCATTGAAGGCGCGGCTTATAACCCAGGGCGGCTTATAGTGCGGAAAATACGGTATATAATGTACAGTGTATTTTGTCAACAACTGTATGTTTGTAACGTATTTCTTGTGCTGAGCGATCATAAAACGGCTGCAAAAGACGCACTGGCTGAGGCTCGCCTCCTGCACCCCCGCCGTAGAATTGTTATATCAACTAAAGCCCACACTTAAACTTTCCACGTGCAAGATTGAATCTATTTAAAAAAAGTTATTTCATAAGAAGCCAAAAAGTGCAAAAACAATAATGTTGGTGTTGGAGGAGTTGTGAATGACTGCAGGGCCACAACATTAGGTGCACCTGCATACTGCAGGAGTACCTAATTCACAACTCCTCCAACACGAACATTATTGTTTTTGCACTTTTTGGCTTCTTATTAAATAACTTTTGTAACCTATTTTCATGGGCTTTCCTCTTTGTGATGTTAAGTTCCTGTTATGCGCTGTTATACAGTATATGCCTTGAGCTCTTATTTTGAAGGCGCTAAGAGCGGAAGTGATGTCACGCTGCGGAGGTTTTTGAAAGAAGGTAAATAAAGTGGTCCTCGTGTAAACTGGAGCCTCCGTGTTTTGTTATTTTGTAGTTTCATACAGTATAGGCGACATTTATAAACCCTCGGTTACACTTTTTTAAATTGATTCAATCTTGCACGTGGAAAGTTTAAGTGAGGGCTTTAGTTGCGGCGCATGGACTTCATTTATAAGTAAAGGTAAGACCATAATAACGGTTTTTTTATTAAATGTGCTTTTTTGTGTGCTACAGTTTGTATGTGTAAAGTTAAAGTTAAGTTAAAGTAGCAATGATTGTCACACACACACTAGGTGTAATGAAATGTGTCCTCTGCATTTGACCCATCCCCTTGATTACCCCCTGGGAGGTGAGGGGAGCAGTGGGCAGCAGCGGCGCCGCGCCTGGGAATCATTTTTGGTGATTTAACCCCCAATTCCAAGCCTTGATGCTGAGTGCCAAGCAGGGAAGAATGCTGGTATGAGCTTTTAAACATAACCCGTTAACTGCTGCCAATCAAATGGTGAATAAGATACTCTTTAGGGTTCATATGTTTGTAAATCTGACTGTGATGAAGTCAGTGCCTCACCAGCCATCAACCTCACCGCACGTCACTGATTGTAGATTGTCACATCACAACTATGAATGAACACATGTGGAGTTATGTACTTAACAAAAAAAGGGGAAATAACCGAAAACACGTTTTATATTCTAGTTTCTTCAAAATAGCCACCCTTTGCTTTGATTACTACTTTGCACACTCTTGGCATTCTCTCCACGAGCTTCAAGCACACCTGTGAAGTGAAAAGCATTTCAGGTGACTACCTCTTGAAGCCCATGGAGAGAATGCCAAGAGTGTGCAAAGCAGTAATCAGAGCAAAGGGTGGCTATTTTGAAGAAACTAAAATATAAAACATGTTATTTCACATTTGTTTTCGTTAAGTACATAACTCCACATGTGTTCATTCATAGTTTTGATGTGACAATGTAAATAGTCATGAACATAAAGAGGTGTGTTCAAACTTTTTGGCCAGTACTGTATATCCATCCATCCATCCATCCATCTTCTTCCGCTTATCCGAGGTCGGGTCGCGGGGGCAGCAGCCTAAGCAGGGAAGCCCAGACTTCCCTCTCCCCAGCCACTTCGTCTAGCTCTTCCTGTGGGACCCCGAGGCGTTCCCAGGCCAGCCGGGAGACATAGTCTTCCCAACGTGTCCTGGGTCTTCCCCGCGGCCTCCTACCGGTCGGACGTGCCCTAAACACCTCCCTAGGGAGCCGTTCGGGTGGCATCCTGACCAGATGCCCGAACCACCTCATCTGGCTCCTCTCCATGTGGAGGAGCAGCGGCTTTACTTTGAGCTCCCCCCGGATGACAGAGCTTCTCACCCTATCTCTAAGGGAGAGCCCCGCCACCCGGCGGAGGAAACTCATTTTGGCCGCTTGTACCCGTGATCTTGTCCTTTCGGTCATAACCCAAAGCTCATGACCATAGGTGAGGATGGGAACGTAGATCGACCGGTAAATTGAGAGCTTTGCCTTCCGGCTCAGCTCCTTCTTCACCACAACGGATCGATACAGCATCCGCATTACTGAAGACGCCGCACCGATCCGCCTGTCGATCTCACGATCCACTCTTCCCTCACTCGTGAACAAGACTCCGAGGTACTTGAACTCCTCCACTTGGGGCAAGATCTCCTCCCCAACCCGGAGATGGCACTCCACCCTTTTCCGGGCGAGAACCATGGACTCGGACTTGGAGGTGCTGATTCTCATCCCAGTCGCTTCACACACTGCTGCGAACCGATCCAGTGAGAGCTGAAGATCCTGGCCAGATGAAGCCATCAGGACCACATCATCTGCAAAAAGCAGAGACCTAATCCTGCAGCCACCAAACCAGATCCCCTCAACGCCTTGACTGCGCCTAGAAATTCTGTCCATAAAAGTTATGAACAGAATGGGTGACAAAGGGCAGCCTTGGCGGAGTCCAACCCTCACTGGAAACGTGTCCGACTTACTGCCGGCAATGCGGACCAAGCTCTGGCACTGAGCATACAGGGAGCGGACTGCCACAATCAGACAGTCCGATACCCCATACTCTCTGAGCACTCCCCACAGGACTTCCCGAGGGACACGGTCGAATGCCTTCTCCAAGTCCACAAAGCACATGTAGACTGGTTGGGCAAACTCCCATGCACCCTCAAGGACCCTGCCGAGAGTATAGAGCTGGTCCACAGTTCCACGACCAGGCCGAAAACCACACTGTTCCTCCTGAATCCGAGGTTCGACTATCCGGCGTAGCCTCCTCTCCAGTACACCTGAATAGACCTTACCGGGAAGGCTGAGGAGTGTGATCCCACGATAGTTAGAGCACACCCTCCGGTTCCCCTTCTTAAAGAGAGGAACCACCACCCCGGTCTGCCAATCCAGAGGTACCGCCCCCGATGTCCACGCGATGCAGCAGAGTCTTGTCAACCAAGACAGCCCCACAGCATCCAGAGCCTTAAGGAACTCCGGGCGGATCTCATCTACCCCTGGGGCCTTGCCACCGAGGAGCTTTTTAACTGCCTCAGCAACCTCAGCCCCAGAAATAGGAGAGCCCACCACAGACTCCCCAGGCACTGCTTCCTCATAAGAAGACGTGTTGGTGGGATTGAGGAGGTCTTCGAAGTATTCCCTCCACCGATCCACAACATCCGAGGTACTGTATATAATGTTATATATTTATATATATGTATAATTCATACCTGCCAACTTTTGAAATCAGAAAAACCTAGTAGCCAGGGTCCAGGGGCCGCAGGCCCCGGTAGGTCCAGGACAAAGTCCTGGTGGAGGGTTCAGGGCTTCGCCCCCCGACGCAAAATGATTATTAGCATTCAGACAGGTTAAAATGTTGCTAAAACCATCACTTTTCTATCAGTCACAGTGACTTTTCAAAACAAAAATATTACAGCAAAAATCATATGGGTTGATTGACATGTTTATTCTGTAAGCTAACTTCAATAGTTTGAAATTAATTTGACAGTTAATGCCAGTTATCCTGTCAACCTTTCACAAGACTTCAATTTGTTAATTGAAAGTATAAACACTTTTTACAGTAAACAAATGGTAAAACAGTACTAAACAATTCCATTAAAAAAAAAATTGGTGTCATTATTAACTTTCTGTCCAAGCTTGTATAATCTACTGCCTTGTTCAATTGTAAAAAATATTCTGTGCCTAAAATTCACATTTCTATCACAATTATCATACTGTAAACATGGTAAGCTAACTTCATTAAAATTAATAGTCCTGTCAATAGCATGGAATTACAATTCAAATGTAGTTTTTTTGTAAGCCTTTCAAAAGAATTCAAAATATGAAAAATGAATGAAAATTAATTGAAGCCATCAGACACTTGAAAAGTGGCACATCACATCTCTAATGTAATCATTTTAACTTTTCAACAGAAATAGCACTGTAAAAATATTAAGGACATACTTCTGTATTTTGGTAGTTATGCTGTCAACATTTAACAAGATTTCTTCAACTTGGACTTGAAAGCATAAATAGTATAAACACTTTTAACAGTATAACAGTACTAAACAATTCCAAAAGATAACATTGGTGTCATTACCTTTTTGTGGCTAAAATCCAAATGTATTCTATCAGATTGATCATACTGCAAAAATGATATGGTAACTTTATGATAAGTTTACTTGAAGTGGCATAAAACACTGAAAGTGATTGTTCCTATAACCCCTTTGTTTCAAATGTTTGTTCCACTTGTGGCAGTCGGGCACCAGCATACCGTCTTTGACAACTTGAAGTGGCATAAAACACTGAAAGTGATTGTTCCTATAACCCCTTTGTTTTAAATGTTTTATGCCACTTCAAGTTGTCAAAGACGTGCTGTGAAATACAGCCGACAGGATTGCGCAACAAACACGAAGCAAGGCCAAAGTGCATGCATGGTGCAGGAGAACAAAGGACTTCTTTCATTTAAGGTTTGTGATAAACCATCAAACTCATTCGTTAAAAGGACTCTATAGTAATATAAAGCGAGTTTTTCTGGACATTATCATGCAAGAAAAGTTTATTTTTGGGACCGCGATCACCGCGTAATGATTTTTAAAGGTTGCATTACAAACATTTAACTGTCCCATGTGATCAGCCAGTGCGATTGGAAGTCCATGCTCAATTATTGCCTCCGTAAATAAAACTTTGGCATTTATCACATCCAAAGAATCTGTTTGGGCGACGAAAAACGTTGAAAGTTTTCCACTTGTATCGCTAGCAACGGCATTAGACTTGTGTTTTTTTGTCCCAACGTGGTCTTTTACATCGCTAATTCCTCCGTGTCCGATCGAAAAATCTTGTCTGCACAAGGTGCAATTCGCGTAGTTTTCACCCTTTTGTTTTTTTTAATTAATGAAAAAAAAAGAAGGGGAACCGAAGGGTGTGTTCTAACTATCGTGGGATCACACTCCTCAGCCTTCCCGGTAAGGTCTATTCAGGTGTACTGGAGAGGAGGCTACGCCGGATAGTCGAACCTCGGATTCAGGAGGAACAGTGTGGTTTTCGTCCTGGTCGTGGAACTGTGGACCAGCTCTATACTCTCCGCAGGGTCCTTGAGGGTGCATGGGAGTTTGCCCAACCAGTCTACATGTGTTTTGTGGACTTGGAGAAGGCATTCAACCGTGTCCCTCGGGAAGTCCTGTGGGGAGTGCTCAGAGAGTATGGGGTATCGGACTGTCTGATTGTGGCAGTCCGCTCCCTGTCTGATCAGTGTCAGAGCTTGGTCCGCATTGCCGGGAGTAAGTCGGACACGTTTCCAGTGAGGGTTGGACTCCGCCAAGGCTGCCCTTTGTCACCGATTCTGTTCATAACTTTTATGGACAGAATTTCTAGGCGAAGTCAAGGCATTGAGGGGATCTGGTTTGGTGGCTGCAGGATTAGGTCTCTGCTTTTTGCAGATGATGTGGTCCTGATGGCTTCATCTGGCCAGGATCTTCAGCTCTCACTGGATCGGTTCGCAGCTGAGTGTGAAGCAACTGGGATGAGAATCAGCACCTCCAAGTCCGAGTCCATGGTTCTCGCCCGGAAAAGGGTGGAGTGCCATCTCCGGGTTGGGGAGGAGATCTTGCCCCTAGTGGAGGAGTTCAAGTACCTCGGAGTCTTGTTCACGAGTGAGGGAAGAGTGGATCGTGAGATCGACAGGCGGATCGGTGCGGCGTCTTCAGTAATGCGGACGCTGTATCGATCCGTTGTGGTGAAGAAGGAGCTGAGCCGGAAGGCAAAGCTCTCAATTTACCGGTCGATCTACGTTCCCATCCTCACCTATGGTCATGAGCTTTGGGTTATGTCCGAAAGGACAAGATCACGGGTACAAGCGGCCCAAATGAGTTTCCTCCGCCGGGTGGCGGGGCTCTCCCTTAGAGATAGGGTGAGAAGCTCTGCCATCCGGGAGGAGCTCAAAGTAAAGCCGCTGCTCCTCCACATGGAGAGGAGCCAGATGAGGTGGTTCGGGCATCTGGTCAGGATGCCACCCGAACGCCTCCCTAGGGAGGTGTTTAGGGCACGTCCGACCGGTAGGAGGCCGCGGGGAAGACCCAGGACACGTTGGGAAGACTATGTCTCTCGGCTGGCCTGGGAACGCCTCGGGGTCCCACAGGAAGAGCTGGACGAAGTGGCTGGGGAGAGGGAAGTCTGGGCTTCCCTGCTTAGGCTGCTGCCCCCGCGACCCGACCTCGGATAAGCGGAAGAAGATGGATGGATAGATGGATGGAATTAATGAAAAACCGTATTTTTTATCACTGCAACCGTAACCCGGAATAGGTTGATGAAAACCGTACTAATTACGGGAAAACCGGAGTAGTTGGCAGGTATGATAATTGTATATAATAATAACAAATACCTTAGATTTTAATCAATGAAATATTTGAGCTTAAAACATCTTTATAAAGTAGCTTAGCAGTATTCATTCAATGTGTAGAACTGCATCATACTACGTCTAATACTCACATTTATGATTGGGTTACCAACTGTGTAGTAAAATGGCTTTACCTTTTATTCCTTTTCTGAAGCTGACATGATGGTACTTCAAGCCCGCCACAATTTCTTTGTTCACCTGAAACACACACACACACACACACACACACACACACACACACACACACACACACACACACACACACACACACACACACACACACACACACACACACACTTGTTAGTCTGGCAACCGTAGAAATTGTTGTTCATTGTAAGAATTATTTTTTCTTCAAAATTCAGAATAATTATAATTTTGGATGTGCAGATGGATTGGCCACCAATCAGCATCGGCCGAGTTTTGTGAAAAAGTACGCGATCGACATTGACGATTAATGCCTTTTAATGCCGACAACCCCCTCTGGCTGACACTATAGTCCCCTTATTAAGTCTTAGTGTGGAACCGCGCCCCTATGATGATAATAATCACCTCCATTACGTCAAATAAACTAAATGTCTTAAGTATCATTATCAAGACAAGATAAACATGTTACATACCGATAGCAGGCATGCTAATAGCTAAGCTAACCGCTCAGCTATCTTTAAACAACACCAATGAGTGCTTAATAAGGTTGAAGAAATGTAGCTGGAACCGCGTTACAGTAGAAAATATGCAGTTATCAATAGGAAATCAATACGTCGATTATAAGAAAGAGGATAATACAAGTGGAGTGGTAACTTTTTGTTGGCAACACATAGTGGCCACAATAATTAATGAAGTTAAGTTCAAGTTGAATGATGCGGACACGTTTGTTACTTTCTAATACTGCCGTGGAGACGTTGTGTGTGTAAGTAATAAAGTTGTTGGAATAATTGTTTGTAAGTTATCACAAAAGAAACGTTGTATTATGAATGCTGTCTTTCGAGGCCTAACAAGAGGAAGAAGGCTCGTGAAACGCCACTGTGATTTCAACACGGACAGATGGCAGGATCTGCTCAACTTCCAGAGGAACTCTCTTTGAAGTGTTAAACGAACTCTCTCTGAAGTATTTCACAAACTCTCTTCCAACTATTTGGTAACCGAGGTCAACGCTATTTACGACCCGCTGCCCTCTTGAAAGTTGCCGTGGTCAGGAGACGGGAGGGGTTATCCATTGTCCTCCAACACCTGCCCCAGCTAGATCCAGGAAGAGCCCAAGCCCGAGAAATCCTCTTCTTGGTCTTCAAAGCGACCGAAAACAATGACTGTTTTACATACTTCCCATTCCTGCTGTGACATGTGTTGGTGCGTGAACATTGAACATCTGAATAAATGAGGAGACGGAAACCTTCTTCGTCAGAGCGTGGTGCAGGACTGTACAGAGAGTGCAGTGGCCATGTCTCTCCTCAATATTGAGTAGAAATTGAATTCTGTCTCTGTTTGATTCCTTGCCTTTTGTCTTGTTTAATAGATGTCCTCAGTGTTTGAACGTGACACTTAGTGTGGAACCGCGCCCCTATGATGATAATAATCACCTCCATTACGTCAAATAAACTAAATGTCTTAAGTATCATTATCAAGACAAGATGTTACATACCGATAGCAGGCATGCTAATAGCTAAGCTAACCGCTCAGCTATCTTTAAACAACACCAATGAGTGCTTAATAAGGTTGAAGAAATGTAGCTGGAACCGCGTTACAGTAGAAAATATGCAGTTATCAATAGGAAATCAATACGTCGATTATAAGAAAGAGGATAAGACAAGTGGAGTGGTAACTTTTTGTTGGCAACACATAGTGGCCACAATAATTAATGAAGTTAAGTTCAAGTTGAATGATGCGGACACGTTTGTTACTTTCTAATACTGCCGTGGAGACGTTGTGTGTGTAAGTAATAAAGTTGTTGGAATAATTGTTTGTAAGTTATCACAAAAGAAACGTTGTATTATGAATGCTGTCTTTCGAGGCCTAACAAGAGGAAGAAGGCTCGTGAAACGCCACTGTGATTTCAACACGGACAGATGGCAGGATCTGCTCAACTTCCAGAGGAACTCTCTTTGAAGTGCTAAACGAACTCTCGCTGAAGTATTTCACAAACTCTCTTCCAACTATTTGGTAACCGAGGTCAACGCTATTTACGACCCGCTGCCCTCTTGAAGTTGCTGTGGTCAGGAGACGGGTAGGGGTTATCCATTGTCCTCCAACACCTGCCCCAGCTGGATCCAGGAAGAGCCCAAGCCCGAGAAATCCTCTTCTTGGTCTTCAAAGCGACCGAAAACAATGACTGTTTTACATACTTCCCATTCCTGCTGTGACATGTGTTGGTGCGTGAACATTGAACATCTGAATAAATGAGGAGACGAAAACCTTCTTCGTCAGAGCGTGGTGCAGGACTGTACAGAGAGTGCAGTGGCCATGTCTCTCCTCAATATTGAGTCCAAATTGAATTCTGTCTCTGTTTGATTCCTTGCCTTTTGTCTTGTTTAATAGATGTCCTCAGTGTTTGAACGTGACATCTTATGTGTCCTCTGCATTTGACCCATCCCCTTGTTCACCCCCTGGGAGGTGAGAAGAGCAGTGAGCAGCAGCATGGGCCGCGCTCGGGAAACAATAACAGCATTGTCACGGTCATTATATGACACGTTAGTAGAGGGCGGATCGATCCATAAATCAGCATTGCCGATACCAAGGGTAGTATCTTTATATAATATGATCAATACTATTTTATTTTCACGAAAGCAGTTTTTGTTTTTATTCACACATTCAGGTGATAAGTTTGAGGGTAAAAAGCAAATAACTTCATTTAGTTATTGTTGACTTTGTTTTCCTTACACAATGAATGAATTCTTTGCAATATTATGTTGAAATTGTTCAACTGTCGATAACACTCACCATAATATATATTGATAAGAATTGATCACTGTCAGAAAAATTGTATGTAAATTATCCCAAAACTTTCCGTTCTCTAAGTTCCCAATGAACAGACAAGAGGTTGTCTTTGTTGCACCAAGCAAAGGCTTGGAAAATTCCATTGTGTACGACGGGAGGAGACGGAATGGGGGTTATCTATTGTCATCCAAGACCTGCCCAAGCTAGATCCAGGACCAGCCCAAGCCCCAGGCATCTTTTTCTTTTGTTTTCAATGTGACCAAAAACAAGAGCTGTTTACGTACCCCCCATTCCTTTGCAAGCAGATGTTGTGTAAACAGGGAGTGTTCAAATAAAAGAGGCGACGTAAACCTTTTTTCGTCAGAGCGCGGTGGAAGACTGTGCAGACTGTTCAGTCGCCGCGTTTCTCCTCAATTGAGCCAAATTGAATTCTGTCTCTGTTTATTTCTGTCATGTCTGTGTAATCATGTTTTGTTTTAAGTCATGTTTTGTTTAGTTATAGGACTCTTTAGTTTCTGTCTTTTCACTCCCTTGTCTTGTTTCCATGATTACCCCATTAGTTTCACCTGTTCCACGTTTGGACTCATTGTGCACTCTTGATTGTCACCATAGCAACCCATTAGTTTTCACCTGTCACGTCACGCACCTGTTTCACGTCTTGAGTCACGCACCTGTTTTCGTTAATCATGTCTGTAGTATTTAAGTTCAGTGTTTTTCAGTTTGTCTTTCTGACGACCTCTCCACATTTATGCTTATGTACTCTCTTCATCCTCTAAGATCCTGCTTCATGTCCCTTGTCAAAGTAAGTTTTTGTTCCATGTTTATAGTCAGAATCAGAATCAGAATCAGCTTTATTGTCATTACGCAAGGTAACGAGTTTGAGGCCATTCCATACAGTGCGATGTGTGCATGCTAGAAAAACAATGTGCAAATATATAAAAATATAAAAAATGTAGAAGTGCAATGAATATGGTGTGAAATGAATATATACATGAAAAAACAAAAAACAAAAACAGGGTGGTTGGTGGAATGGGTTATTGCACCGAAGAGAAGGCAGTTATGAGGGACAATGGGGCAGTCCGTTCAGGATGGTTATGGCCCTGGGGAAGAAGCTGTTCTTTAGCCTGTTTGTTTTGGTTTTAATGCACCTGTAGCGCTTCCCAGAGGGCAGCAGGTGGAACAGGTCAGAGCCAGGGTGGGTGCTGTCCTTGATGATGGCACTGGCTCTGTTGAGGCAGCGGGAGGTGTAGATGTCCGTCAGAGAGGGGAGAGGGCGGCCGATGATCTTCTGAGCCGTCTTGACCACTCTTTGCAGCCTCTCCCTGTCTGCTGCAGTGCAGCTGCCGTACCATACCGTAATACAGTAGGTCAGCAGGCTCTCGATGGACGAGCGGTAGAAGGTCAGCAGCAGGTCAGGCTTCAGGTTGTACTTCCCGAGGACTCTAAGGAAGTGTAGCCGCTGCTGAGCCTTCTTGATGATTGATGTGGTGTTGACTGTCCAGGAGAAGTCATTAGAGATGTGGACTCCAAGGTACCTGAAGGTGTGGACCCTCTCTACACGCTCGCCGTTGATGTAGAGGGGGGCAGGGTCAGTGCTGCTCCTCCTGAAGTCGACGATGATCTCTCTGGTCTTGCTGGTGTTGAGAGCGAGGTTGTTCTCCGAAGACCAGGCCGTCAGCTTCAGGACCTCCTCTCTGTAGGCAGCCTCGTCACCCCTGGAGATGAGCCCGACCACTGTGGTATCGTCGGCGAACTTGACGGTAAGGTTGTCACTGTGGGCCGGACTGCAGTCATGGGTGTAAAGGCAGTAGAGGAGGGGGCTCAGCACACAGCCCTGTGGGGAGCCGATGCTCAGCGTGCGGGAGGATGAGAGGTGCGGGCCAAGTCTCACATTCTGGGGTCGGTCCGTTAGTCTTTTGGTTTCATAGTTTATTCTCCGCCACTGTGCGCGCTTTCGTTTATTCCTTTTTTTTGATAATAATAAATAAATCATGTACCTTCATTCCCGTCTCGCCCGAGCCAACTTTCCGTTGCATCCCGGAAAAGCACACACCCAAGAGCAAGTCTTGACAATTTCTTTGCTTCTTGTCTCGTTTAATAGATGTCATCAGTGTTTGAACCTCACACTCACCTTTGTATTTCCTTCAATTTGCTTATTTTATAACAATGTTATATTGTCTTTACATGTCTTTGTTCATTAAGAGCGTTTTAAAAAAACCTATTGCGACATCCATTTGAAACAACGGATAAGTGACAGAATATGATCTTTTTCTATAAAGAGATTGAAGGGTGAGTTCAGGACATGCATTTCATGTACACTATATTGCCAAAAGTATTTGGCCAGCCATCCAAATGATGAGAATCAGGTGTCCTAATCACATCAAGCACTTAGGCATGGAGACTGTTTCTACAAATATTTGTGAAAGAATGGGCCGCTCTCAGTGATTTCCAGCGTGGAACTGTCCTCGCTCCTAAATATTCCAAAGTCAACTGTCGGCTTCATAATAAGAAAAGTAAAGAGTTTGGGAACAACAGCAACTCAGCCAGCAAGTGGTAGGCCACATAAACTGACAGGGAGGGGTCAGCGGAGGAATTATGGTGTGGGGTTGTTTTTCAGGAGTTGGGCTTCCAGTGAAAGGAACTTTGAATGCTCCAGGATACCAAAACATTTTGGACAATTCCATGCTCCCAACCTTTTGGGAACAGTTTGGAGCGGGCCCCTTCCTCTTCCAGCATGACTGTGCACAAAGCAAGGTCCATAAAGACATGGATGACAGAGTCTGGTGTGGATGAACTTGACTGGCCTGCACAGAGTCCTAACCTGAACCCGATAGAACACCTTTGGGATGAATTAGAACGGAGACTGAGAGCCAGCAACATCAGTGTGTGACCTCACCAATGCACCTTTGGAAGAATGGTGGAAAATTCCTATAAACACACTCTGCAACCTTGTGGACAGCCTTCCCAGAAGAGTTGAAGCTGTAATAGCTGCAAAAGGTGTCATATTGAAGCCTATGGGTTAGTATTGGGATGGCACTTCAAGTCCATATGTGAGTCAAGGCAGGTGGCCAAATACTTTTGGCAAGATAGTGTATTTCTATCTATCCTTCGGTCCTTTGACCCTGCGCAAAATATTGATAAGACAATCATCTCAAGAAAAGGGAAGATGTTTTTGCCAAATCCTCCCAATCCCGCAAGAACATCATCTTTTTATTTACCGTATTTTCCGCACTATAAGGCGCACCTAAAAACCACAAATTTTCTCAAAAGCTGACAGTGCGCCTTATAACCCGGTGCGCTTTATATATGGATAAATATTAAGATTCATTTTCATAAAATTTCGGTCTCGCAACTTCGGTAAACAGCCGCCATCTTTTTTCCCGGTAGAACAGGAAGCGCTTCTTCTTCTACGCAAGCAACCGCCAAGGTAAGCACCCGCCCCCATAGAACAGGAAGCGCTTCTTCTTCTACTGTAAGCAACCACCCGCCCGCGTAGAAGAAGAAAAAGCGCGCGGATATTACCGTACGGTTCATTTCCTTTGTGTGTTTACATCTGTAAAGACCACAAAATGGCTCCTACTAAGCGACAGGTATCCGGTTCATGAAAAGACGCAATCTCTCCATCCGCACACGGATTACTATTTCACAGCAACTGATATTCCTGTGAACCGCACTGTGGATACAACGGGAGCACGTACGGTGAATATTCGCACCACAGGGAATGAGAAGTCATCCTTCACTGTGGTTCTAGCTTGCCATGCTAATGGCCAGAAACTTCCACCCATGGTGATATTCAAAAGGAAGACCTTGCCAAAAGAGACCTTTCCAGCCGGCGTCATCATAAAAGCTAACTCGAAGGGATGGATGAAGAAAAGATGAGCGAGTGGTTAAGGTAAGTTTAAGTTTACGCGAAGAGGCCGGGTGGCTTTTTTCACGCAGCTCCGTCCATGTTGATATACGACTCCATGCGCGCCCACATCACGCTGGTTTTTAATATATTATTAAAGTTTGACTGACCTATCTGACTGTTTTTTTTGACATTCCTTTAGCGCAGTTAGATGCGGCTTACAACACGGGGCGGCTTATAGGTGGACAAAGTTTTGAAATATGCCGTTCATTGAAGGCGCGGCTTATAACCCGGGGCGCCTTATGGTGCGGAAAATACGGTACACAGTAGATGAAAAAGAAACATGAAACAAGACAGTGGAGAGCATCGGGTGCATTGCGTCACAGTTGTTACCGTAAAGGCCACAACAATAAATACATCTCAAGCTACTGTTTTCCTCTTACCTTAAAGTGTATTTTTAGCCTGTACTTGATGCCTTCTTTTAGGGTGAATGTCTTCTCCTTCAGGCTGCTCAGGTCTCCTGCACAAACAAAATGACCTCAGCTGGTAAATGTCGGACATGAGGTGTGACTGCATTGGTGATGACATCATCCTGCAGAGTCAACAATGGCCTTTCATGACTATGATGCTATGCTCCAAATGTAAACTATTTACACAACTTGTGTGACTATACTCAGTTTTACAGCTCCATTTTTCTTTCATCTGACATCACATGGACAAAGATAAGACCTCCTGGAGGAAAGTTCTGTGGTCAGATGAAACAAAAATGGAGCTGTTTGGCCACAATACCCAGCAATATGATTGGAGGAAAAAAGGTGAGGCCTTTAATCCCGGGACCACCATTCCTACCGTCAAGCATGGTGGTGGTAGTATTATGCTCTGAGCCTGTTTTGCTGCCAATGGAACTGCTGCTTTAAATGGGACAATGAAAAAGGAGGATTAGCTCCAAATTGTTCAGGAGAAGTTAAAATCATCAGCCTGGAGGTTGGGTCTTGGGCGCAGTTGGGTGTTCCAACAGGACAATGACCCCAAACTAGGGGTGTAACGGTACGTGTATTTGTACTGAACCGTTTCGGTACGGGGGTTCCGGTTCGGTTCGGAGGTGTACCGAACGAGTTTCCACACGGACATATTAAGTAGCGTAACGCACGTTGTGTAAACAATGCACACCGAGGCACAACACACGGCATGCTAGCAGCTAACGGGCTAGGATAGACTGACCATACGTCCTCTTTTCACCGGACATGTCCTCTTTTGCGGAGCTGTCAGGGCGGAGTTTCTTAAATGCCTCAAATGTCCGGCATTTCGAGTTAGGGTTGCGTGTATTTTCAATGTACGTTCAGGGTTAAGAAGGGGTTAAAAACAAAACAAACAGCAGCATTGGTGAGGGAGGGGCAGAGACAGAGAGAGAGAGAGAGAGTTATGATAAACGCGCATGCGTCGCCAGGCTCTGCTTTTTATCCATAGATTTAATTTTTTATTATCTATAGAGGAAGCAGGGCCTGGGGAATCTGTGGTGGGCACTCCTATTTCTGGGGCTGAGGTTGCCGAGGTAGTTAAAAAGCTCCTCGGTGGCAAGGCCCCCGGGGGTGGATGAGTTCCGGCTCTGGATGTTGTGGGGCTGTCTTGGTTGACAAGACTCTGCAACATCGTGTGGACATCGGGGGCGGTACCTCTGGATTGGCAGACCGGGGTGGTGGTTCCTCTCTTTAAGAAGGGGAACCGGAGGGTGTGTTCCAACTATCGTGGGATCACACTCCTCAGCCTTCCCGGTAAGGTCTATTCAGGTGTACTGGAGAGGAGGCTACGCCGGATAGTCGAACCTCGGATTCAGGAGGAACAGTGTGGTTTTCGTCCTGGTCGTGGAACTGTGGACCAGCTCTATACTCTCGGCAGGGTCCTTGAGGGTGCATGGGAGTTTGCTCAACCAGTCTACATGTGCTTTGTGGACTTGGAGAAGGCATTCGACCGTGTACCCCGGGAAGTCCTGTGGGGAGTGCTCAGAAAGTATGGGGTAACGGACTGTCTTATTGTGGCGGTTCGCTCCCTGTATAATCAGTGTCAGAGCTTGGTCCGCATTGCCGGCAGTAAGTCGGACACGTTTCCAGTGAGGGTTGGACTCCGCCAAGGCTGCCCTTTGTCACCGATTCTGTTCTGAACTTTTATGGACAGAATTTCTAGGCGCAGTCAGGGCGTTGAGGGTATCTGGTTTGGTGGCTGCAGGATTAGGTCTCTGCTTTTTGCAGATGATTTGGTCCTGATGGCTTCATCTGGCCAGGATCTTCAGCTCTCACTGGATCGGTTCGCAGCCGAGTGTGAAGCGACTGGGATGAGAATCAGCACCTCCAAATCCGAGTCCATGGTTCTCGCCCGGAAAAGGGTGGAGTGCCATCTCCGGGTTGGGGAGGAGATCTTGCCCCAAGTGGAGGAGTTCAAGTACCTGGGAGTCTTGTTCACGAGTGAGGGAAGAGTGGATCGGGAGATCGACAGGCGGATCGGTGCGGCGTCTTCAGTAATGCGGACGCTGTATCGATCCGTTGTGGTGAAGAAGGAGCTGAGCCAGAAGGCAAAGCTCTCGATTTACCGGTCGATCTACGTTCCCATCCTCACCTATGGTCATGAGCTTTGGGTCATGGCGGAAAGGACAAGATCACGGGTACAAGCGGCCGAAATGAGTTTCCTCCGCCGGGTGGCGGGGCTCTCCCTTAGAGATAGGGTGAGAAGCTCTGTCATCCGGGAGGAGCTCAAAGTAAAGCCGCTGCTCCTCCACATGGAGAGGAGCCAGATGAGGTGGTTCGGGCATCTGGTCAGGATGCCACCCGAACGCCTCCCTCGGGAGGTGTTTCGGGCACGTCCGATCGGTAGGAGGCCACGGGGAAAACCCAGGACACGTTGGGAAGACTATGTCTCCCGGCTGGCCTGGGAACGCCTCGGGATCCCCCGGGAGGAGCTGGACCAAGTGGCTGGGGAGAGGGAAGTCTGGGCTTCCCTGCTTAGGCTGCTGCCCCCGCGACCCGACCTCGGATAAGTGGAAGAAGATGGATGGATGGATGGATGGATTATCTATAGCAGGGGTGTCAAAAGGAGGCCATTTACGGCCCACAGCTAATGTTTTAAAGGCCCACGGCACATTCTAAAAATACTATTCAAATAAACAGAAACATAACAAAAGTGAAATAAAAAAGCTTAAAGGTGAAATGTAATTTAGAAAAAGTTGCAATGTTGACTAATAAAATAAAGCAGTTTTTTTTTCTTTCAAAACTGTCATTGCTCAAAACATAATATTGAATCAAAATCAATGTTATTATGAATTATTGACCTATCCAAGGTTCCCATTACTTCACATCAAATATTACACTAAGAAAAATATTTTTGGTGGAAGATTTTGCAAATTTGGTAAATAAATAACACAAAAATGTATATTTTGTTGTTTTCTTACTGTACCGAAAATGAACCGAACCGTGACCTCTAAAACGAGGTACGTACCAAACCGTGGTTGGGGGCGTGGTTAAGATATATATATATATATATATATATATATATATATATATATATATATATATATATATATATATATATATATATATATATATATATATATATAAGAAATACTTGACTTTCAGTGAATTCTATATATATATATATATATATATATATATATATATATATATATATATATATATATATATATATATATATATGTATATATATATATATATATATATATATATATATATATATATATATATATATATATATATATATATATATATATATATATATATATATAAAGAAATACTTGTATTTCAGTGTTCATTTATTTACACATATACACACACATAACACTCATCTACTCTCATCTACTAATTGTTGAGTTAAGGGTTGAATTGTCCATCCTTGTTCTATTCTCTGTCACTATTTCAGAACACACACATTATACAAATATACATTATAAAATCAATAAGAAAACGGGAGCTCTAATTTGGGAGTCTGAATTAGGATCAGAAGTTCCTATATAAACATTGCGCACTCACGTCGCCTTTTTGTATTGATTACTGCAGCTGTGCACTGGATTCATTCACATATACAAACTACAACTCACAAACACTTTAGAGTTAGGCTCCACCATCAGAATGTGTACTTAAACTTATAAAGATCACATGGATATTATTCAGTGAGTTGATTCACCAAAACTAACCTGTTATACAGGAGGAAAAAGCACACAGGATGTTTCAATTGTTCACAGACTGGTCGCGCTCATCAGAATGACAAGCCACTTCCGGTCTGCAGGTGATAGCATTCAATTGGGAAGAAACGCCCTACTGCCCCCTACTGACCAATGTGAATACTGATAAATGTGTAATGACAGCTCCAAAAACGAATTCAAACCACAAAAAATACAAAATAAATCAACACAAAAATGTGACACATTATGGGTGGGTCACATATGCATGTACAGTAGATGGCAGTATTGTCCTGTTTAAAAGTGTCACAACATTGCTGTTTACGGCAGACGAACTGCTTTACGGTCGACGAAAACTTGACTGCTGTTGTTGTGTGTTGTTACCGCGCTGGGAGGACGTTAATGAAACTGCCGTACAATAAACACACATAAGAAACCAAGAACTCGCCCTCGATCATTAGCTGTTTATATTGTGAGAAAGCGGACGTGTGAACAGGCTGTCAACACGTCACTCAGGTCCGCATGGAGCTGGAGGGGGCGTGGCTTCCAGCTCCGCCTGAATTTCGGGAGAAAATTTGTCCCGGGAGGTTTTCGGGAGAGGCGCTGAATTTCGGGAGTCTCCCGGAAAATCCGGGAGGGTTGGCAAGTATGATTTTAAGGGAAAAGAATCAGTAAGGATATTGGTGATACAGGTCCTGTATTTACTTGCTACAAAATCGATACCAAAATGTTTTTTTTTAAATGTCACTTTTGAAGTGATGGATGACAATAAAACGGTGGCACTGTCAAGACTTGGTCCGGGGTGTGTGCTTTTCCAGGATGCAACGGAAAGTTGGCACGGGCGAGACGGGAATTAAGGTACATGATTTATTTATTAACTATAAATACAAAAAAAGATCAAACAAAAGGCGCGCACAGTGGCGGAGAATAAACTATGAACAATTAAACAAAACTTGCAAACTATGGCTTGAATAAAGAAAACTTACTTGGCATGGACAAAAAAGGAGCAGCGTGAACATGGACATGAAAAAATGGACAGAGCATAAATGTGGTGTGAGGTCGTCAGGACGAACAACAGAAAATGAATGAACTTAAATACTATGGACATGATTAGTGAAAGCAGGTGCGTGACTCAAAACGTGAAACAGGTGCGTGACGTGACAAGTGAAAACTAATGGTTGCTATGGTGACAAACAAGAGTGCACAATGAGTCCAAACGTGGAACAGGTGAAACTAATGGGGTAATCATGGAAACAAGACAAGGGAGTGAAAAGACAGAAACTAAAGAGTCCTATAACTAAACAAAAACACGACTTAACACAAAACATGATTACACAGACATGACAGGCACAGTACAAGGGATGGAGATACATATTAAGCCCCGCCTCCTCGTCCCAGATTACAACCTTTTGAAGGAACTTGAACAAAATACTACACAAATGACACGCTAAGTTTTTATATTCATCTCCTGGAGAATACAAAGAAAGAGAGAAAGAAAGAAAGAAAGAAAGAAAGAAAGTGAAGGGAGAGGAAGTTTGAAATGTGTTGATAGTGAAGGAAGAGGAAGTTTTGAAGCAATCACAAAAATAAATCCTCTGCGTAATTCAATCCAAGTCTTGAGTGCTTCCTAATGGACAGTGAACACAGGAAGTCCAATAGCAGAGTCAGGCTACTAACACACACACACACACACACACACACACACACACACACACACACACACGTAAGACTCGGCCGGGGTTTGAACTCACAACCTACCCACCTCAGGGCGGACACTCTAACCACTAGGCCACTGAGCAGGTACTGCATGAATAGAATAGAATAGAAAGTACTTTATTGATCCCTGGGGATTGGTTCCAGATCCTCTGGCAGAGTTCATCAGCCAAAGAAACAGCTGTGAGCGTGTCACTCCAGGCTCTGTCAGAGGTGACTGTTATATTCCTCTGCACTTTCAGTAAGTGGGCCAGGTCAGTAAGGAGCAGAGGTGGGTAGTAACGCGCTACTTTTACTCCGTTACATCTACTTGAGTAACTTTTGGGATAAATTGTACTTCTAAGAGTAGTTTTAATGCAACATACCTTTACTTTTACTTGAGTATATTTATAGAGAAGAAACGCTACTTTTACTCCGCTACTTTTATCTACATTCAGCTCGCTACTCGCTACTAATTTTTATCGATCTGTTAATGCACGCTTTGTTTGTTTTGGTCTGTCAGACAGACCTTCATAGTGCCTGCGTTTCAACAAATACAGTCACTGGTGACGTTCACTCCGTTCCACCAATCAGATGCAGTCACTGGTGACGTTGGACCAATCAAACAGAGCCAGGCGGTCACATGACCTGACCTAAACAAGTTGAAAAACTTATTGGGGTGTTACCATTTAGTGGTCAATTGTACGGAATATGTACTGTACTGTGCAATCTACTAATAAAAGTTCCAATCAATCAATCAAAAGTGTGAAGGAAAAAAGACCCTTTTTTATTTCAACCGTACATCCCGTCAAAAGCCCAAAGACTGACTGCACAGTTCCTGTCTTCACAATAAAAGTGCCGCTCCATCGCGCCTGCGCTTTCAAAATAAGAGTCTCTGAAAGCCAGCGCAAACAAGCTAGCAAGCTACGGAGTTTGCCGCCAATGTATTTCTTGTAAAGTGTATAAAAACGAATATGGAAGTTGGACAAATAAGATGCCAAAAACCAACCACTTTCATGTGGTATTAGACAGAAAGGAGGAACTTTTTTTCTCCTCCATTTGAAAACGTGGACGTTATCATCACTACTGTCTGATTACAATCAATGCAAGTCATCAGAATCAGGTAATACACCAACTTATATTCTTGTCTTCATGAAAGAAAGGAATCTATATGTGTTAAACATGCATGTATATTCATTAAAACACATTTAACATGTAAACAAAAACGGCAAAATAAATAAATATAAATTATATACTGTATATATATATACCGGTATATATATATATATATATATATATATATATATATATATATATATATATATATATATATATATATATATATATATATATATGTATATATATATAAATGTGTGTATATATATATATATATATATATATATATATATATATATATATATATATATATATATATATATGTGTGTGTATATATATATATATATATGTGTGTGTATGTATATATATATATATATATATATATATATATATATATATATATATATATATATATATATATATATATGATATGTGTGTGTATGTTACTCATCAGTTACTCAGTACTTGAGTAGTTTTTTCACAACATACTTTTTACTTTTACTCAAGTAAATATTTGGGTGACTACTCCTTACTTTTACTTGAGTAATAAATCTCTAAAGTAACAGTACTCTTACTTGAGTACAATTTCTGGCTACTCTACCCACCTCTGGTAAGGAGTACAAATGTGTGGAAGTCAGTACCTGAGGAGGTTCAACTGCTCACAACTAACAAGACCTTCACAAAAAAATTGGAAAATGTGTCTTATCAACGCCTACAGCTGCCACCGCTAACATATGAGCCTGTTTTGATGCTAAAATAAATGTTATGTTGTATTTTATTTTTTAACACATATTGTATATGTATTCTGTGCTTTTATTCTTTTTCTCTCTCTTTATTTTCCTTTAAATTGTAATTTTAATGCCTTTTATACATCATGGCCAGGGGACTACAGATGAAAACTAGCCTTCTGGCTAATTCTGGCTTTTTTAGGGCCCGCATGGCCCATTGTATAAGGACTCCCAAAGGGAGTCCTTATGCAATGGGACATAAGGACCTATTGAATTTGTAAGGTTTTATTATTCTTTATTCTTTATTCTTCCGCCGCCACTTTAATTAGGGCCCGCATGGCCCATTGGATAAGGACTCCCAAAGGGAGTCCTTATGCAATGGGCCATGCGGGCCCTATTGAATTTGTAAGGTTTTATTATTCTTTATTCTTTATTCTTCCGCCGCCACTTTAAACTGTAATTTGACCCACTTAACATGCTTCAAAACTCACCATATTTGACCCACACATCAGGACCTGCGAAAATTGCCTTTTTTTAAAAAAAACGAACCACAAAACTCAAAATTGCGCTCTAGCGCCCCCTACGGAAAAAAAACTAGACTGCCTGTAATTCCCACTAGGAAGGTCGGAGAGACATGAAACAAAAACCTTCATGTAGGTGTGACTTAGACCTAGATTTCATAATAGTATATTCTCGGGCAAAAATCAACAGGAAGTTGGCAATTCCCCCTTCAAGACAAAAAAGTACTAAAAACAGTCACTTTTGCCTCTTTGAGCTCTAATTTGACCCTCTTAACATGCTTCAAAACTCACCAAACTGAACACACACATCAGGACTGGCAAAAATTGCGATCTAATTAAAAAACCTAACCCCAAATCTTAAAATTGTGCTCTACCGCAATTTTTTTATAAAACGCAGAAAAAACTGCTCCTCTGAAGAAAAAAATGACAAAACTGCCTGTAACTCCCACTGGGAAAGTCGGAGAGACATGAAACAAAAACCTCTATGTAGGTCTCACTTAGACCTACATTTCATAGATCGACAACCCCCAGCAAAAATCAACAGGAAGTTTGCTATTCCCCCTTCAAAACAAATTTTTTGTAAAAACAGGTCTCCTTCCTTCAAAATCTATCTCCTCTGAGCGCCTTTGTTGTTTTGCCTTCAAACTAACACAGGAGAGAGATTGAACCCTTGTGATTAAAACTACAGAAGCGCGTTTTTCTAACTGCTCCGGTTTTGATTTTATGACCCTTCAAAGACCCGCTGCGCTGATGCTGCTGCGCTGCTGTTTTTTTAAGATGGCTGCTTAAAAGCAGGAAGCACCAACGTGCCCACACAATGCAGACAAGGTAGGTACACTAGACAAAAGTCTTGGGACGCTTCAGACTAAAAGTAGACAAAAGTATTGGGACACTTATGACTATCACTGGACAAAAGTATTGGGAGATTTAGGACTAGCACCTGCCAAATACGCGGGCCCGACCAACGCTGCTTGCAGCTTTAATTAACCATGTGTTTTATGAAATTACATTGTCCCCTTTCAAATAAACATCATCTAGTCTAATTATTTTTTGTATTGTTTCAGTTTTGTAAATCGACCAACACTTCACTGTGGATTTATTGATTCTGCTTAGCTGGTTTGAGAGCTGGCTTTCGCGGCGAGGTTTCTGTTTTGTTTGATCAGCCGATTTACTGCCCCACTATTTCAAAAGCAATTTGTACACCCAATAAAATGTTCAAAAAGCATTATCAAGCACTCCTAAGAATGTACCTTATGGCACAACGGCTTTTTGATTTTCAGCAGTGTATAATTGAGTTCCACTTTGCAAGTCAGCAAACGTACATGAGACACGTTCAGATGTGCATGGCAGGAAATAGTGTCTTACAAAGCCATTATTGCTTTGCCAGTTTCATATATTTTAGTATTCAGTGTTTGAAGGATGGTGTTCTGCTGACCTCGACTGCGGAAGTTGTGGATCGGTGGAGGGAATACTTCGAAGACCTCCTCAATCCCACCAACACGTCTTCCTATGAGGAAGCAGTGCCTGGGGAATCTGTGGTGGGCTCTCCTATTTCTGGGGCTGAGGTTGCTGAGGTAGTTAAAAAGCTCCTCGGTGGCAAGGCCCCGGGGGTGGATGAGATCCGCCCGGAGTTCCTTAAGGCTCTGGATGCTGTGGGGCTGTCTTGGTTGACAAGACTCTGCAGCATCGCGTGGACATCGGGGGCGGTACCTCTGGATTGGCAGACCGGGGTGGTGGTTCCTCTCTTTAAAAAGGGGAACCGGAGGGTGTGTTCTAACTATCGTGGGATCACACTCCTCAGCCTTCCCGGTAAGGTCTATTCAGGTGTACTGGAGAGGAGGCTACGACGGATAGTCGAACCTCGGATTCAGGAGGAACAGTGTGGTTTTCGTCCTGGTCGTGGAACTGTGGACCAGCTCTATACTCTCGGCAGGGTCCTTGAGGGTGCATGGGAGTTTGCCCAACCAGTCTACATGTGCTTTGTGGACTTGGAGAAGGCATTCGACCGTGTCCCTCGGGAAGTCCTGTGGGGAGTGCTCAGAGAGTATGGGGTTTCGGACTGTCTGATTGTGGCGGTTCGCTCCCTGTATGATCAGTGTCAGAGCTTGGTTCGCATTGCCGGCAGTAAGTCGGACATGTTTCCGGTGAGGGTTGGACTCCGCCAAGGCTGCCCTTTGTCACCGATTCTGTTCATAACTTTTATGGACAGAATTTCTAGGCGCAGTCAAGGCGTTGAGGGGATCCGGTTTGGTGGCTGCAGGATTAGGTCTCTGCTTTTTGCAGATGATTTGGTCCTGATGGCTTCATCTGGCCAGGATCTTCAGCTCTCACTGGATCGGTTCGCAGCTGAGTGTGAAGCGACTGGGATGAGAATCAGCACCTCCAAGTCCGAGTCCATGGTTCTCGCCCGGAAAAGGGTGGAGTGCCATCTCCGGGTTGGGGAGGAGATCTTGCCCCAAGTGGAGGAGTTCAAGTACCTCGGAGTCTTGTTCACGAGTGAGGGAAGAGTGGATCGTGAGATCGACAGGCGGATCGGTGCGGCGTCTTCAGTAATGCGGACGCTGTATCGATCCGTTGTGGTGAAGAAGGAGCTGAGCCGGAAGGCAAAGCTCTCAATTTACCGGTCGATCTACGTTCCCATCCTCACCTATGGTCATGAGCTTTGGGTTATGACCGAAAGGACAAGATCACGGGTACAAGCGGCCGAAATGAGTTTCCTCCGCCGGGTGGCGGGGCTCTCCCTTAGAGATAGGGTGAGAAGCTCTGTCATCCGGGGGGAGCTCAAAGTAAAGCCGCTGCTCCTCCACATCGAGAGGAGCCAGATGAGGTGGTTCGGGCATCTGGTCAGGATGCCACCCGAGCGCCTCCCTAAGGAGGTGTTTAGGGCATGTCCGACCGGTAGGAGGCCATGAGGAAGACCCAGGACACGTTGGGAAGACTATGTCTCCCGGCTGGCCTGGGAACGCCTCGGGATCCCCCGGGAGGAGCTGGACGAAGTGGCTGGGGAGAGGGAAGTCTGGGCTTCCCTGCTTAGGCTGCTACCCCGCGACCCGACCTCGGATAAGCGGAAGAAGATGGATGGATGGATGGATGGATGTTTGAAGGTGAAGCATAGCAAGCAAAATATCATTTGTAATGTCAAAACTTGTATATGAATACATTATTATTACAAGCCAACAAACTACCTCCATAGCTGCTGCCTCAGCTCCTGCTCTGGAGAAAACGTCAATAATGCCCAGCAAGCAAACATTTAACTCTCTCGCTCTTTCTCTCTGGACACACCCAATGCAGACATGAATGCAGCACAGAGGCTGAAACTGCCTCACACCATTTTTTTTAAATTGTATTCCATCCGTGATGAGAGCAAAGTGTAAGGAAGCATTAAAGGGAGGAAGTGAGGCGTACCTGTAAGGTCGACGGTAATTGGTCGAGGGGCCTCGTTACACAACAGGGTCAGCTTGGTCACTTGCACGTTGGGACCGGAGACGTCTGCAGATGCACAGTATCACACTTATTACCTCACAGTGAGCAAAAAAGGACAATCGGTTGAACATGAAACTGTATTCAGTCTGTGCTTTTCTTCTGATATCAGTTGTGGTATGAGATGCAAGCAGGGTCTACGTCTGTCTGTGTGTGTGTGTGTGTGTGTGTGTGTGTGTGTGTGTGCGTGTGTGTCATCAGTACTTGATGAATGCATCCATGCACGGACGGACGTTGTCGTATCGAGTGAATTAGAGCAGCAGTAACTGGAATGGCTCCTCATGTAAACACACACACACCTGCCACCATTGGCTTGGTCCCCAGCAGGGTCTGCTTATATTTCACCAGGCTCTCGTCATCTTGGTCCAGATCCTCAATCTCCTGCAAAGTCTTCTGGGCCGGAGGATTGTAGTTGAGGTTTCGCTCGTCCTCTTCCCCCTCCAAAGGCAGCTCCTTCTTGTCCAGCATGAAACCTTTTTTTTTTACAAAGAAGAAGGAAGACGACAAGAGTTTAGTGCACACTGTAGATGTCATGTCTGTGTAATCATGTTTTGTTTTAAGTCATGTTTTGTTTAGTTATAGGACTCTTTAGTTTCTGTCTTTTCACTCCCTTGTCTTGTTTCCATGATTACCCCATTAGTTTCACCTGTTCCACGTTTGGACTCATTGTGCACTCTTGATTGTCACCATAGCAACCCATTAGTTTTCGCCTGTCACGTCACGCACCTGTTTCACGTCTTGAGTCACGCACCTGTTTTCGTTAATCATGTCTGTAGTACAGGGCCGGCCCGTGGCATAGGCCGTATAGGCAAATGCTAAGGGCGCCGTCCATCAGGGGGCGCCACGCCAGTGCCACAAATGTTGGAGAAAAAAAAAAAAAGAAAGAAAGTTGGTACTATTATTTCTAAATACAAAAAAATAATCCCACGTTAATTGAAATGCAAAGTAAAGCCTATTTAATAGAAATATTATTTGTTACAACATTACGCCCCCCCCTTCCCGTATCATGACTCTTTTTGGACGTCACCACATCAAAAAATCAACACAAGATGTCAAAACGGCCAAAACTGTCAGGTGCCCAAGGAAGAAAAAAGAGAAAAGAAGAGGAGTAGAAACGAGAAAAGACAGAGGTAGCAGGTAGGTAACGTTAGCCTACATGAAATTATTTGTCTGTTACAGAATGTGATAGTAACCTGGCTTGTTAGCATTAAGCTAATGTTACATGATTCGGCAATTGCTAATCAATAAATAGCTAGTTCTGTTTAAACGTCGGGTTAATATTGTGGAGGGGGCTACATTGTTATGGAAAATAATAATGTAATGTTAGGTAATTACTGTACTCCCACCTTACATTCCTCAGGTATTATCTTTTAAGCAGGTGTTTTTGTTTACATTGTTATTGCCTTCTGGTTAGCTAATGTTTGCCCTGCAGGTAATAGTCACTTGTCCACCCCTTTATATATTAGGTATAGTTGTAAGTAAAAAAAAAAAAGGTCAAAGATAAAGCTATTCGGTTTCTTGCCTAGGGCGCCAGATTGGTTAGGGCCGGGCCTGCTGTAGTATTTAAGTTCAGTGTTTTTCAGTTTGTCTTTCTGACGACCTCACCACATTTATGCTCTGTCCATGCCTGATACTTCTTTCCATGTCAATTCCTCAAGCAACTATTTCTGTCCAAGCCAAGTAAGTTTTTGTTCCATGTCTATAGTCTTTTTGGTTTCATAGTTTGTTCTCCGCCATTGTGCGTGTTTTTTGTTTGTACTTTTTTGCTATAGTCTTTTGGTTTCATAGTTTATTCTCCGCCTCTGTGCGCGCTTTTTGTTTGATCCTTTTTTTTTTTTGTATTTATAGTCTTTAAATAAAA